>NC_056745.1:853096068-853133568 GCF_019279795.1 Protopterus annectens
TTTGGGAGGGCTACATGGAAATGGCAGTTTGGATTAATGGGAGTTTGAGCCACTTGCCTTTTTGAGCAAGTGGCATTGAGCAGGTGTGCTGTGTGCTACTATCATGAGAGCACCTGTAGTCGATCCCTCAGTGAAACTATACCTGCCCCTAGCTGGGAGTAGGAAGGAGGGTGCTAATTAGTACAGAGGGTGGCATACTCTGATTAATTCAGCATAAAGCAGATAGGGTAAAGTCATGGTACATCTGAGAACTGTGTGATAATGACACAATTCAAGATTACAGTCTAATATGAGTAAGCTGAAGGAACAACTTGCAAAGTGCATCAGATGGTGCTACGAAATGGTGAGACGGCAGAGATCAGCATTAAGAAAACTGGAAAGAGGGATTAAGAAAAAAACAGAAGAGATAAGGAAGTGTGTAGTCTGAAATCAAGCATTCTGGGAAAGAAAATTAAAGAATTATTCCAGTACTAGAATTACGAAGTGAAGTAATGCAAACATGGCAAGCAGGATATGCTGATACAGGAATGAAAGCTTTGCTGGACAGACAAAAAACAAAAAGTAAGAAAATTAAAAGAAATCATGAAGACAGACATTAATTACTAAGCAGGTAACTTGGGATAATGAGTACTGAAAAATAGAGTTTGCAAAATTAGAAACAGAAACGATGCAGAACCAACATAATGTATCTATGAAAAGGCCATGACGATGAGTTATAAAGGTGTAATGGAATACTGTACAGATCATTGGTCAGGATCTTAGAGTTCTATGTGGGGTGTATAACTGTAGGATGTTGGTTAGTGCTGGGCATTTAGTAGGTTGAAATATTAGTCTGTGGGCTGTAGTAATTTGGAGATAGTCTAGATAGCTGGTAAGTTCAAACCAATTTAACAAATGAAGGGCAGTGCAATGATGGGAGGAGTATTTGGCTTTGGTGACAGATTTAGAAATCTTATTATAACAGACTTCCAGTTTGAAGCAGAGAGAGGAAGATATGTTTGTTAGTAGAGGAGCGCCATACGTCAGTGAGGGGAGTAGATAGGTAGTGGCGAGAGTTTGTCTAGTGGAAGGAAAGAGAAAGTGGATATTTCTGTGTAGCATGCCAAGTTTTATATGTGTTTTCTTAATGTTTTGCTGGATGTGAGTATCAAATTTTAGGTGTTCATCAATACTTACCTGGAGTAGTTTAGTGAAGGAAACAACCTCTATAGTAGAGTTGTTATGGCTAATAATTTTGAATAAGTTTTTATCAAGAGGGAAGCCTTTTGAAGGAGAGAATAATAATATTTTGGATTTTTTTGCATTCAGAGAGAGGTGGTTTTGGAGCATCCAGTTCTCAGTGGTAGAGATGGCAGTTTTAGTCATTGCTTGGAGCTCAGGAAGGTAAGAGAAGGAGCAGACTAAAGATGAATCATCTGCATATTGTACGATTTTGGTGTTGGGTATGGCTGTGTGGAAGTCATTGATAAAGATGTTGAACAGCATTAGACCAAGTATGGATCCCTTGGGGTAAGAATGAAGGTTGAGGTGCCTTTACCCCATTTCACAGCTTGAGATCTGTCAGAGAGGTAGCTTGAGAACCAGGATAAGGTATTCTCAGAGAGATTAAGGTTAGAAAGATGGTTCATTAGATGGTTGTGGGAGATGGCATTGAATGCCTTGGACAGATCTAGTAGGACTGTTGATACTATTTTCCAGAGTCATGGGCAAGATTTATTGTGTCTAAGAAGGAGAGAAGGGCAGTGATAGTACTATGGTCAGGATGGAAGCCATGTTGGGTTGGAGTGATTAGTTGGTGATTGGTTAGGAATGGCATAAGCTTAAGGTGGATGCATTTTTCCAGATGTTTTGAGATTGGGGAGAGGATAGCTATGGGGTAGTAGTTAAAGATTCTATTATTTTTGCCTCCTTATGGCAAGGTAGAATAAAGGCTGCACCCCACAGTTTGGGCACATAAGATTCTTGTATGGATCTATTGATCAAGATGCTAATGGGGAGAGCGATTCCATCTGCGGCAATTTTTAGGAAGGAAGATGGGATATTGTCAGGGGCATTGGAGCATGGTTTTATTTTAGTAATTTTTTTATGTAAGAAGTTGAGGTGGGTTTAAGTTCAAATATCGGAGGAGGATTGGGGGTAGTGTGTGGTGTAGGGGCTGAGGAAGATTGGATTAGTTGAGGGGAAGGGTTGTAGTTAGGGAAGGTGTTGGTCAGTTCTACTATGGAGCTGGTAAAGAAGGAGTTGAATAGAGAGGCTATTTCAAGATTAGATTTCTTGGTGTCAGGGCAGGGGTTGTTTTGGGTACCTGGAGAAGTGAGTTAATGGAATTCCAGAAATGGTTGAGATTTTCTGAGTGGTTAGACTGGAGTTTGATATAGTAGGATTTTTTGTGTCTGATAATTTGTTTTTTAACAATGTTGCAGAGCTGTTTATATTTAAGAAGAGTTTCTGGCTGCTTATTTTGATGGTACAGTTTCCAGAATTTATCTCTTTGTTGCACGAGTCTTTTGGTATCTTTGGTTAGCCATGGGGCGGTATTGGATGTTATTATTTTTGTTCTTGGTGGAGCTAGGGAGTGGAGGGCAGTTAAGAAGATTGAGTTGAAAAATTCTATGGCATTGTCTAGAGGAAGAGTTTTAAAGAGTTCCAGTTTGTTTGTTTTAGGGAGTTAGAGAAAGTTGTGGGGTTGAGGTTTGTAAAGTTATGTGTGTGAATATATTGGCGTAGGTGAGGAGAGGAGTGTGTTGCTTGGTGGATGAAAGCTGGCAGGTGGTCCCCTATGGAGTCAGGTAGGATGCCTGAGTTTAAGACTATTTTATTTTTTATTTTATTTTATTTTTATTTTTTATTAGGATGAGTGACTAGGATCCAGTCTAGTGTGGTACCTGGGGGGTTTGTTGGGTCTAGTAATGGAGTTAGTTAGTTGGGTAAAGTTAAATAGATTGATGGATATACTGGCATTAGAGTTGTTGATTTTATTCCAATCTATGTCTACATCACCTAGTATGAAGGTTTCTAGCTTAATATTGGTTGAACTCCATATGTGAATTTCTTCAAGTGATGTGGTATTATTACCAGGGGGGATGTAGAGGGCTATGATACAAATGCTTTTATGGTTATTGATTTTTAGTAGGCCTATTATTAGTTCTGCATTGTTGAATGGAGTAATAGGATTAGCGTAGGGAGTGATGGATAGTAGGTTAGAGTAGATTAAGGCTACCCCACCAGTTTTATATTTAAACGGTCATGTCTGAGGGCTTGGAATCCAGGGGGAAGGATTTCAGAATCAGAGATATGGGGTTTTAGCCAGGTTTCTGAAATGGCTACAATGATAGGTAGGTCGTGGTTTAGCCAAGCATGAAAGTGGGCTACCTTATTTCTTTGACTCTGGGCATTGATGGTGAAGAGTTTGAGGTATTTATGGTTGGTTGTACTGCTTGTGACAGAGAGATTGGGACTAGAGGAAGTATTTGGTCCAGGGTTTGGCTGTATGTTCCCTGCTAAGCAGAGGTAGTTGAGAAAAGGTAGTAGTAGTTTTAATTTGGTCTTTAATTGTTGTGGAGAAAAAAGTATCAGTTTAGGTATCTGATATTTTATGAATGGGAAAACATTTTTATTCTGAAGTAGTAGAGTTGGTTGGGTTGAAATAACGAGGCGGATATGGCATGGAAGTGCTTTTTAGAGGGATGAGGATGGAGGTTGGGAATAGGGGTGTAGGACAGGAAGGAGGGGGAGTTGGTTATAGGAGTAGGAGGTAGCATGGTATAAAGGGAGTAAGAATAATATGCTGATGGAAGGGATGAGAAGGGTTTGTGGTAGAAGACATGGCATGGTAGAGAGGTGTATGTGTATATTAGCAGTGTATAAGGAGTTAGGCAGATTATATATGTGTATAGTAGGAGTGGAGTTAGATGTGTATAGAGACTTTGAAGGGAGGGGTTGGAGTGATTGTGATTGGCAGGTGGAGATACAAAGGGGAGGGGTTAAGTGTGGAGAAGACTGGTTGGGTGAGAGAGGGAGGGGTTAGAAGTTGAAATAAAAGTAGGAGTAGTGGGGGTGGGTGGCAATTGGGGCCATGTTAGGGGAGCGGAGTGAGCCCGAAGGGCGAACAGAGCAGGAAGAGCTGGTGAGAAGGTGGCTGGTGAAAATCAATCAGCCAGCTGTAGCAGGAATGTGGGAGCTTAGAGAAACTACAAGAACAGCAGAGGTGAGTCTAGGCTGAGGAGTGTGGGAAGAGAAAAGAAAAAAAATAATTCTCTGGTCAAAGCAGGCCGGCAAGGTAAGTATCTTAAGAGAGTGGGGGACTGCTTGGGAGAGAACAGATATATGTTAAAAAATAACTTTTACACTATAAGTGGTTAAGCAATGCCACCTAGTGGCAAAACATATGAATTACAGCTTAGTGGGTAAAAAGGGGAATTAAGGGAAAATGAAAAGAACTGCTGTAGGCTGCTTAGTAAGCATGCGGAAAAGCACAGACACTACCATAGTGTGAGCACTAAAAGCAGTTATAGTGATACATTGCAATACATACACTTCACGTATTTCTTGTGGAAGGCTATCTTTTGCAAATTCCTCAGGAGTCTCGCTTTGGATGTCCTTATATGGGAGGTTTCTTTGAGTGTAGTGGAATAGGGTAGGATACACTCAGAGGGTTGAACGCAGCATGAACAATGAGTGAAGCCAGCAGCCTATGGTGGGACCAATCAGAGAGGGTCAAAGGGATTATTTAAAAATGGTGCCATCGGTAGCAGCATCACTATATATTCTGGGGCAGGAAGGAAAGGAAGAAGAGGGGGTAGGGTGGATAGATTGCAGAAGAGAGTGGGCAGTAACAGGAAAGGGGAGATAGTACTGAGAAGGAGGGAGAGGAGTTGAAAGAGCTGGTGTGAAGGTGGCTGGCAAAAACCAATCCGCCAGCTGTAGCAGGAACGTGGGAGCTTAGAGGAACTACAGGAACAGCAATGATGAGTCTAGGCTGAATAATGTAAACTAATTAAAAGAACTGGAGTCAGGATCTTTAGGGAAAAAAAGGAACAAATTTCATAGAAATAAAAGAAATTTGTGGAAATAGCAATGCTCAAGAGGACTGAGGTTTAGGAGAGCATGGAAACTGAGCAATTTATATAATGTTGGTATAAATGAAAGCACATGTTCATATGTTCAGATATAGTGTTTAAGCCATTCAGTCATCAAAAAATACATTCTACACTATATGTTATGTAAACCTTATCACCTACCCAAATATCTAGGTTCCCTTTAAAGCTACCAAAAGTGTTTAAAGTATGCAAGCTTATATCGATATTGTTCCAAAGTGTTGTATTTTTAACAGCAATAAACTGCATTTTTGAGATTTCCCTTTTTATCAAGCACAGCAAGACACCCACATGTACGGCAAGTGCACGGCTCAAACCAATGAAATAAAACCATGAAAAAAAAGAGCCAGCACAAATCCTGTTGGAAATAAGTGTATTAAAAAATACACATAATATACACCATGATGTCAGACTGCATGTACATATGCAAAAACAACAAATTACACAGACCAGTTTCGGCTAAACAGCCTTCCTCAGTGTAGCAAAAATAGTACAAACCATTGCATTCCAAAGCAGCCCATAGATATATAGGCATACAATTAGGACAGAGACCAATGAAAATAATGCCCAAATTAAATAATCAAAATTGTTCATTTAAACCTGGGGGAAAAAGCCCACCCAGTTGACAGCCAAACAGATAGTTCGCCAATTTCCAAGAGAAACAATACGACCAATAATTCAGACCACACTTTAGAGTTAAGTCAAGAAAAGGGAGGAGGAAACATAAGTGTCCCTCCAGATTTGGAAGGGATTCTGAGGATGATAATTCAGAGTTAAATGGTTCTACTAATGTACATAATATTTCCTCCTATGCCCTATCTGACTTGCAAATAAAAATCTTGAACAAAGGTTTAAGTTTTGTGCTTAGTTTCAATGTATCTGAATTAGAGTTTGAACAAGATGTTATCAATTTTTATCACCTGCTCAATTTATGTTTGTTTTTCAAGGGCCATGATGCCCCTTATAATGTTGTTGATACTTTCCATTTTCAGAAATCTATGTTCAAACCCCCCATATCACCAGTTGTTTAAATTTTTCAGAAGAGGGTTCTCAGGGATTTGCATTTGCAGCTTGGCAAAGATGGTGTGATGCATGATAACATTACGAGGGCTGAGCACCTTTGTATAGCAGAACTCAAGTCAAATAATGACATTGTTGTTTTGCTCGCGGATAAGGGAGGAGCAGTGGTAGTCCTAGATTGGACAGATTATTATCAGGAAGGTCTCAAACAGATAATGGATCATAAATATTATATGATCATGCCCTTAGATCCCACTATGAAATTCAAGTCTGAGTTTGACATTTTTTTGGATAAAGCAGTGGAAGAGGGTATTATTTCCAAAGAGAATTGTTTTCATCTGAAGGTGGACCACCCAAACAACAACACCTTTATTTATTCCCCAGAATCCATAAGGACCCTGCTCGTCCCCCTTGGCAACCCATTGTTTCTGGCAAGGGTTTATTAACAGAACCCCTCTCTGATTCCTCACTCAACATCTGAAACCCTTGTTGTCTCATTTGCGGTCACGGATTCAAGACACAACACAGTTTTTGGTTATTATTTTGGACCTTCAACTGGAATCCAAATGGTTGTTGTGTACTTTGGATGTCACCTCCCTGTATCCCAGTATCCCTCATTGGGTGGACCTAATGGCACTTCAGTATTGGCTTGATAGGGCTAATCTATATAGACCAGGCTTTGATACCTTTCTAGTATTTTTGCTGAATATGTTCTGGATAAGAATGTTTTTATTTTTAGCAACAATGTGTTTGGCAAGTTCATGGTATGGCAATGGGGGCATCTTTTGCCCCCATATATGCCAATCTATTTATGGCCTATATAGAAGAGACACTTATTTATGACAGAAGCCACAATATTTACCTTGATGAAATGGATATTTGGAGACGATATCTTGATGGCTGTTGGCTTGTGTGGAGGGCTGACACTGGGTATCTTGAGGAATTTGTGGAATACCTGAATGAGAATATTTGGGGTATTGAGTTTAAATTAACTTGTCATCAACAAGAGATTACATTTCTGGATGTTTTGGTCACATGTACTCCTTCTAATACTCTAGAAACACAGGTGTTCTGCAAATTTCCTCAACATGACACTCTATTACATGCATCTAGCTTCCACCCCCAACATGTCATCAGAAGTATCCCAAAGTCTCAATTTCTCAGGGTCAAAAGAATATGTTCTAGTACTGCTACTCATGATTTTTTTAAATTGGATCTATGTGCCAGATTTAGAGCCTGAGGATACAGGGTTGGTGACATCCATGTGGCCAATCAGTATGTGGAATCACAGGATAGATCTGAATTATTAAGACAGAAGGAACAGGTCTCTGCTCAGGGGTCACAGATTAGGTTAGTTACTACTTATGGTAAAAACACTAAATCCTTTATGGACATTATTTCCAGACACTGGAACATTTTGGGGGGGAGGGTCCTTTTATGGACATCTTGGACGATAAATTTGCTTTATCTTTTCATAGGGGCTGATCCTTGGGGTCCTTGTTTAGCCATTACAAAAGGGTTCAGTGAGATAAAATATTGACACAAAGGACTATCACTGGGCAGTAATTAATAGGTTGTTATCCATGTGGCCATTGCTCATGTTGTTCACATATATATAAAACCACTATTTATTTATTTATTGATTGATTGATTGATTGATTTATTGCATTTGTTTACCAGGATAATCCACTGGGCCTAGGTGAGCCCATTTTCAGCGGAGGCCTGGGGAGAAAAACTCCACAAATAATTACAATACATACAAGAAAATAACACACAATATAGAGTAAAACAAAATTACAATGAAGTAAATGTCAAACACTGACACTATTACAGAGCATACACAGCCACATTGCATTGAGGATAATATAATATCAACAGTTCAATATTATATATACAATCATACACTTCTACATTGTGTAGAATTATTAACATTATGGAGTTGTATGATTGGGTATCAGCTTTGATAGATTAATTGTTATTGGAATGTAGGCGTTAGCAGCTAAAATTTAGCAGGTAGAGTGTGAGCTCATACAGTTGTTATGGTAAGATAGTGTGAAAAAATTAAATGAATATTGTGATTGAATGAAGAAAGGATTATAGTGAAGGGGGTAGATATTTAACAAGTTTTTATCTTGGCACATGAACAACTTTCCGCATATATATACTACAACTTTCCATATATAAATTATAACAGAGAATATAAAAATGTAACAACTTACACAGAAGGCTATAATACATAAATCTATATTTCCCTATTATTTTTGTAACTCTTCTTTGGACCCCTTCACATTTTTTTCTTTAATTTTCCCTGAGTATAAATACAAAAAGTGTTATTGTACTGCAGTAATAGTCATGTAAGTTTTAAATACCAGCATCAACATATGCTTATCCCTAGTAGATAATCTCCTTAACAGGTATTTAGCTCCCTTTATAGAAATTTGATCTGCATGTGCGGTAAAGGACAACTTAGATGTAATAAGTATACCATGGGAAAAACACCAAATATACAGGAAGCCTTGGACATCTGTTTGAAAAATAAATTATATTGCACTTGTGTAGATTAAACGTTAAACCTCTTTCCAATCCTCAACAGCTTAGACATAGTAAATAATTATTTAACTCATTTACTTCAGAAGGATTTTTGAAATGAGAAACCAGTCTTGCAATCATCAGCATACTTATAAACCCAGAAGGTATTATTCTTGGGTAATATAGCAAACACCATATTAAATAAGACTGGTTCCAAAACAGAGCCCTGAGGTACTCCAGCTTTAACCTGTCAGTAATCAGAATAAAAACATTGTATTCTTCCACATTGTTGTCTTCTGTGTAACCAATTACCAATCCACATTATGATGTATGTATGAACTTTATGTTCCTGTAAACATTTAATAACCTTGTGAGGTAAACTGTCAAGCTTTCACAAGATCCAGAAGAAAATAACTCCAGGATATAGGCTCAGATCCAAGGCCATGATTATCTGTTCATGAAAGCTAATCAAATTACTAATGTTGTTTTTCTTCTGCGTTAATGTATGGGATCTCATGTTGCATCTGAAAATGTGATGATTTAATAAAGTTGTTTAAAATATATTAAATGATCGGTCATACGCATTCAACTTTCCTAAAAATGTGCCACAAATTAGAACACTGTCTTTCTAATCTCATTGCTAGTATTTGTTGAAGAGTGTTATATTTTACATTAGTTTTGCTACTGAACTATAACACTTAAAATTATGTTCTCTTTCTAGCTCTGTAAGGTATGCTTTGATGGTATTAAATTATAACTGTATAATTTCTTTTTACAGATATCCTCATAAAGCTTTAGATGATAATTACTGCCGTAATCCTGATGGCAAGCCTAGACCATGGTGCTACACACTTGACACTAAAATACCTTGGGAGTTTTGTGCAATTAAGACCTGTGGTGAGTTGCTGTGGGTAATTACTTTAATTTTCTAAATGTGCACTGATCGTAACAGCATGTGTCATTAGCCAGGTGTGGATCTGAAAACACTTGTGCATATATGGTCTTATAAGGGAAAACTTACTGAGTACATGTATTATATGTTATATTTTGCCAGCAAGGGCATCAACAAGCTGCAAGGATAAGAGCATGATACTGTAAATCTAGAGGAACTTCTTTCATAATGAGTTTCCTTTGTTGCACAGTCTTATCAAGTTAAAGCTAGAATATGCACAATGCATTGCCTATTCTATACACTTTATTAGAAAATACTGTTTTAGTGACAAAACAGCATGTTACTTTTGTACGAATTGAGAAAATATTGTTATTTCTACTTCCATTTTAATATTTGTTATTACAAAGTATTTTCTGTTGTGGATTCATCTGGTTAGGGTTTAAACAGCATGTCTCTAGTGACATTTTTATAATTTATACACAAATATGGTATGTACTTCAGTGTACTGCCTTGTCTCTCTCTCTCTCACTTTCTATATATATATATATATATATATATATATATATATATATATATATATTTATATATATATATATATATATATATATATATATATATATATATATATATATATATATATATATATATATATATATATATATATATATATATATATATATATATATATATATATATATATATATATCTTATTTCCTGAAGCAGAGTTCAACAAGCTAGATCTTGGATTTGCATTTACAAAATAAAATGTGTGTTCTAAAACTTATATTTGGCATATTGACTTTGCTACTATACCATTACATTGTCAAAAATACTATGCGTTTGTTACAAGTACTCTCAAGGCACCTGTGTAGGTTTTCTGAATTAGATTAGTGTCACTGAGAAAAATAACTGGCAGTATAACATATACTTTTTTAATTTCATACTTGATGTGTGTTATGATGAACTTCATCTTTTCATTTTGCATTGGACTGTTAATTGCTACTGGCTTCTATTAAGCGTTTTAGAGCCTGAAAACTCAACAGAATGTAATTCATGACTCTTTGCATAGCAACATGCACATTCACTGAAATGCTGCTTGTCTGTTGTCACCATGTGAACAATTTTTTTTTTCTGATAGTATCCTCTGTAATATGAATTGAGTATTGATCTACAAAATATATCCTGAGACATCCCTTATGTAAAACATAGCATGCATTGGTCTTAAATTATGTTTCAGTAAAAGCAGCTCCTCTCAGTTCCTAATAGCAGTTACTCAAGGTCTTTGTCACTTTGCAATTTATTTCTCATATCGTTCCATTCCCCCTAAATCTTGCATATAATAACCAACTCCAGGCAACTTATTTTACTTTCTTTAGTTTTATGAATCTGATCTTGAATCCACTCATCACCCCCTTTTTTCCCATTTTTGCACATGGGATTGGGGTGTTACTTCAACAGTTATAATCATCTAGAACCAAGGTTTGCACTGCCAGGTGCATAGCCCTGCCATGGAAATCTGATATTGCATATAGAAAGTATTTATTAACATATGGCTGAAGAGGCATGACTCGCTAGGATCCTGTTATATAAGATCTAGCTCCTTAAAAGGGATAGAAAATCTTAGAAATAATAAACTTCACTAGAAATACCATCAATAGTAAAGCCAGTGTTTATTGCTTATTTCTTTTACGGGTAAACAGGTGAAGTAGCTAATCTAAACTAAGTTGGAGGAGGGTTCGTAGTGACAAATGCGTGGCACTTTAGTGCAGAAGATTAAGGCCATGAGAGCTGAAGAATTTCATGCTGTAGTCCTGGGTTTGTTTCCAGATGCCTCAATGTCAGAGCTGTGAGATGCAACACTTTTAGTCCTGATACTTTAAAAATTAAACAATTGCTGAAAAAACAGTGTATTCTCATAAGTACGGTTTCACTTTAAAAGCTGCTATACTCCAGAGTACTCTGTACCTTTGTTACTTATATATACCTTAGAAAAGAGTGCATGCTCTATGATATCTCATATTAACTGTTAGTAAATATTCTCTCTCACTGTACCGGAGTTTCATTGTTCTGCATTTAATGTCCTTGCATTCTGTTGTTTGACTCTAAACAAGTCCCTTACCCATACAGTGCTTTTGGGTTGCTCCTTAAAATAAGCAGTTTTAAATAATGGGTTCCCCTCATTAGCACACTGAAAAAATGAAAAAGTTTCATCTTCATGGTTTATTATAGCAGTCTTCAAGCTAGGTTTATAGAACTTTAAACTATATACATTTTCACTCATAGGACATTATACAATCATTTGTCATTTATTTTCTCATTTAGTTTGTAACAGAGAAATCCTGGATAGCAGTGAAACCAAATCAGATTAGTGGCCTTTCTCAGGGCAAAAGGTTTCACCAGTATGCCGCATAATCTTTTAACAAGCAGATGGGTGCTGTGCATTAGTAGAATGTCTAGGTATAGAGCTTAATCATTTTTAAAAGGGGGCCCTAGAGTGCAGAAGTGTAGCTGGTTTAATTAGCTAGTGCTAGTTCAAGTGAAAAGCAAAAAAAAAGTGATTAGCTTATTGCAGTAAGATCTATGCACCCCCCCAACCACAGCAACTAAAATAAAAAAATCAGGAAGTTACTTCTGTTACTACTATTCAGGTCCTGTTACTCTGTCCTGCTCTCAACCAAGCATTTCAGCACTCATGTTTCAGATAAAAATATATACATTTTTAAACTGTAGCAAACTGCTTGCTACACATGTAGTGAACAAGTGCTACAGTTTATATCCTGCCTACACAGCTGCAGCACTCATGTTTTAGTTTAAAAAATATTTTTTAAACTGCAACAAATTACTTGCTACAGTTGTAGCAAACAGTTGCTACAGTTTATAACCTTCCTGCACAAAATGCTACAGCACTCGGGTTTTAGTTTAAAAAAATAGATTTTTTTCCTGTTTTACTTTTAAACTGTAGCAAACTGCTTGCTGCAATTCAGAAAGCAGTTACTACAGTTTAGATCACACACAGAGTGCTATAGTGCTCAGGTTTGACCACAAATGCAATACCAACTTCAGTACTGTACTACAATTCAGCAAGTAGTTACTACAGTTTAGACCACACAAGGAGCACTATAGTGCTAAGGTTTGACTACAAATGTAATACCAAGTTTTAAAAGTCAGTATTACATTAAAGAGTGATTAGAATTGGCTGATCGCACACCCCAACACTTTCTACCTGGGGCTGTTACCCCTCTAGTCCCACCCTAGTTATGCTATTGTTAGGGAGGGTAATGCACCAGCCCCTTCCCATTCATACCAATATCCATTTACTTGTCTGCCTGTCTTCAGTTACCATAAAACAATGATCAAACCTTTCAGTGTACGCATTATTATTTTACAGTGATATCAGAGATTTGTATTTAATTTAGAACTGTCATTTCAAATCTTACAGCAAAAACCCTGACAGCCGTTTGCAAAACAAAACAGTCTCATCCTTAAAATAGACTTAGCATGAACAATAGTAAACTTCTCTTCCCTTGCAACTATTACAAATGCATCTGCCAACCCATTAAGCTACAAGATGTGTTGGGAATAGTCAAACAGCAAGAAATCAAAAGACAAATATGCAATATATCTGCCAACAGCTTGGGACAGCCTATTAGATGCAATTGTCCCTTTCAGGAGCAGCCTAGGAGAACTGTCAGGTGATATTACTTGGTCTGAGTAATATAATAGGCAAATGAATGCTGCAGGAATTAAACCCTGCACTACAGAAGTACCCCATAGCCTTACTCATGCAAATATGTACCATACATCCTGTTATAAACAAACACAGTCCATTTCACATCCCTGTGCCTGCAAAGAAAAATAATAATAAAATAAATAAATAAAAGTTTAACTAAAAATGTATTCACAGTGGAAACGTTAACCTTAAACTGTTAGACTTCATGCTGCCCAATTTATTTACAGCCAAACAAACACACTGTCACTAGTCAACAAAACAAGGAAACTAAGGATTTTACCATAAAAAACATAACTTATATGGTAACAACCATGTTTACTATAATCAATTCCTTCATTTACACTGTAACTTTTATGGCTTTGGCTTGCAGGAACCAAATATTTGTTCACACAGACACACACACACACACACACACACACACACACACACACACACACACACACACACACACACACACACACCTTCCTTCAATATGGCATGACACAATCTCTATCTAAATGATTTAAGCTTCTCACTTCTTCAGACAAGCATTCAATCTCCTGTGTTTTGCTTTGAGCTTCTCCAAAGAAACATCCAGTTTCCCATGTATTGATTTTGATCTTCTCACTTTTCATTGGTGTTCTAATGCTAAAAAGATTTTATGTCCAACTGCGTATTGGTATACTAACAATGAAAACCAATTTGAACTTTTTGCTCCCTCTTGGTGTCTTCATCATCATCATCAACCCCCTTTTTCCAATTTTCTACACAAGGTTGGGGTATTTTGTTAACTGTCACCATGTCTCTCGATTCAATGCCATACTCCTGCCATCTTCGACACTCATGCCTGACTTCTATCACACAATCAAACCACCTCTTTGGTGGACATCCTCATTCCATCTTGCCTTCTTCCTGTCTGTCCCAAATTTTTTTCACCAGATTGTCGTCTGCTTTTCTGCACATATTCCTGAGCCACTGTAATCTGTTCTCATTGATCTTTTCTGCAATTGTAACTACTCTGGCTTCTGCTCTTATGTCCTCATTACTTTGTTTGTCCCATAGAGTGTATCCTACCACCCATCTCACTTCACTTCAATCACTTCTAGCTTCCTCATCTACTCTGCCTTTACTACCCAGGCTTCTCTACCATACATTTGTACTGGTCATACCACTGTTTTGTACACCTTACTTTTCAGCTTCCTTGGCATTCTTCAGTTATATACTACACCTGACACTCTATGCCAGTTGGCTGCAATCCCACTGATTCTGGCTTTGATCTATTCATTCAGACTTCCCTTCTCCTCAACCACCTTTCCCAGATACTTGAAGCTGTTAACCTGTTCCACTGTCTTCCCTTCTGTCTCAGTTCTCATCTTCTTCTTATTTCCACAACTTGCTGCCATTACAACTGTCTTATCTATATTTAGTTTCCTCCTACATACCTTCAGTTTTGCATTCCATTGCCCTATCCTTTGCTGAATTTCTTGCTCTAAGAATCTGCCTGTAAAGCTACATTGTCTACATACAGCAATTTTGTTGATCTGTCTGCTCCAACCTGTTTGCGAATGTAGTCCAACACCGGTATGAACAGCAATGGGCTCAAAGCTTAAACCTGGTGTAAACCCACTCCAGCTGGAAGCCCCTTTGTGAGACTTAACACTGTTTATACTTGAGTCATTGGATCTTTGTACATAGCTTGTATTAGTTCTAATAATGTTTCTGGGACTTCTAACCACCAAAGGAATGCCCAAACCAGCTTTTGTGGGACCTTGTCATATGCTTTTCCAAGTCTAGGAATGCCCAATTGGAATCTTTCATCAGCTCTAGCTTTCTATCAACTGTCTGTCTCACTGCAAACATTGGGTTGTTTATTTATGCTTCCTAATCTGAATCCTAACTGATCATCTCCCATCTTACTTTCTACTTCTCTACATACCCAATTATCAGTTACCCCTTCCAGAACGTTCATGCAATGTGACAGGAGTTTGTTACCTCTATATTGTCCACAGCTGTGGATGTCCCCTTTGTTCTTATACAATGGCACAGCTATGCTTGTTCTCCAGTCATCTGGCATACACCTTTCTTTCCACAATGCTATAAGTACCCTCAGAAGCCATTTCACCCCTATCTCATTGATTCATAGATGTGTACTAAGCTAATGGCCCTGGAGCCTTTACAAGCCTAGCCCATAGAAGTGCCCTGGCACTGTGCCGCCCGATGTTAGTTCCCAGTGCCTCTATCAAGTAGAGCCACTGGAGTGATCCCCATGGTGAACTTTCTGTCTCTCATCCACTCATCAAGAGTTCTCTTGAAGAGGGTCAGTGAGGTGCTCTGCTTGACATGTATGGGAAGTCTATTCCAGAGCATGGGCAGTCTCTGGGTTATGAACCTGTCACTCCAGCATGTTCTGTTGATTGTGGTAATGAGGTTGAGGTTTCTGGAGCATTTGGTATGGGATTTCTTTAGCTGTAGCATTTCTAACAGAGCTGAGTCAGATATGGCTTCATAAGTCAAGCAGAGATCACCTCTTAGTAGACGATATGAGACAGAGAATAGCTGGAGTTTTTTGTGTCTATCCATGTACAAAGGCCTAGGATCCTCTTCGTGAGGTACTTCTGTGGCCTTTCCAGCTGTTGCATGTGTCTAGTGAGGTATATGCCAAATAGGGCATGACAAATGACAAACTCACCATTGTAACAGGTACAAGCAAGCCCACCAAAGTGAAGCAGGTGTTGTAAAGCAATACTCAAAACACAGACCAACACCGAGAAGAGGCAAAAACCAATAAATATCCAGCAGATTCTGAAAGAATATGATGAATTCCACAGAACTCACAGTATCATAAAACACAGGTTTAATGTAAACGCCAGTAAAACACCTTGACATTCGTTGCTACTCCAGTAACTTCATCAGACAATGAATGCACTGTTTCATCTCCTTAAATACATACATCCTTGAACTTAATTAATACACTAATTAAAATTTAAAGTAAACTTACTAAAAAATTTTTATTTTGATTAAAATTTTTAAAACAATCCTTTTCTTGGTGAATATTAGTGTGTCAAAATGCACCATACAGGGGAGTTTTAATATTATGTAAAAACTGGGATTTTCTTAATAACCCCACCTTTTATATTGAAACTGCTTTTAATTTTAATATTGGTTTGATAGATATATGGTCGTTGAGCCCAGGTTCCTTGTTAGCTTCCAAGTAAATTTGCCAGTGTGTTTCCTCTGTTCTAAAATAGTTTGCCATGGTCCACCCTTGGATCCAGTTGGACACTGTCCAGAACAAAGAACAGAAATTTAGCTTTAGAACATGTATATGAATGTTTAAACAAGGCATTGGTAATGTTCCTCTTTGGATATCATAATTGTGCTCATATATTCTGCGTTTTAGGGTCCGCTCCATTTTGCCCACATAATATGCAGGACAGGAGTTACATTTGGCCAAATAGACAACCCTTAAACTGTTACAGTTATAGAATCCTTTGGCCCTAATGGTCAAGTTTTAGCTTCAGGAATACTTCCTCTACATGTGCAATGTATGAGCACTGGGCACAAGATCCGCATTTGTAAGTGCCTTTTCTAGGCCTATATGAGTGGGTTTGATAGGCGTTTTTCTAATATATTTTAATACTGCTGCCCTTACGAAAAACTGCCTTCATTTCCTTGCCATGTAAATTGGCCAAGTCGGTGATTTCTGTGAAGGTTTCCCATTCTCTTTTAATTATATCTCTTATTCTACTAGAATTGGCACTATACTGTGTAATAAAAGCTTGATTATATTCCAACTGTGATGTCGGGGAGTAAATGTTTCCCCTTCATGTTGTAATCCCAAGATGGGTCTAAACCTGCCTGTTCTTTCATTTCTAACCTGTTCATATATGTTCTGTATCATGTCATTGGGGTACCTCTATCTAAAAATAAAACTCTGAGGTTCTCACACTCTTTCAAAAACCGCTCTTCGTCAGATGTCATTCTGGAAATTCTGACATACTGGCCTTTAACAATCCCTTTCTTTTGGTATACTGGATGCGCACTACTGTAGTGTATATAACTATTGGAAAACGTGGGTTTCCTGTACACTGATGATTGAAACTGATGTTCGTTATTAATAGTAAGCTCAACATCCAAATATTCCAACCTTTCCATGGTGACCTGGTATGTGAAAGTAGGAAAGTTAGTAGTGCCAGCTAAATACTCCATAAAGTCCGTAAGTAAACTGTCAGATCCTGTCCAGAAAATGCAAATGTCGTCTAGGAACCTGTAATATGCCACCCAATATTGACTGAAGGGGCTATTGAACACATATTTATTTTCCCAGATGGACAAGATAATGTCGGTGTAGGTGGGGGCACAATTAGCTCCCATCGCTACCCCTGAAATTTGTTTATAAAACTCCCCAGAAAAATAAATAAAATTATTATGCAACACCAATTCCATAAGCTGCAAAATGGCGAAATTTTCATTGTTATTGGATAAGGAATTGGCTGCTAATGCTTCCTCTAACCATGTTATCCCAATGTCATGTGGAATAACAGAAAAAAGGTCCACTATGTCGATGGTCAAAAATTTTAAATTGGGACTCCAAAGTTCAGGCGTAACCTTCCTTAAAAATTCCCATGAGTCTTTCAACAGATGGGTAGATTTCGGCCATAATCTTTTCAGTTGGAAATCCAAATATTTAGAAAGTGGGGAAATTTTTGATCCTTGTGCCGCCACTATAGGCCTCATAGGTGGATCCTCTATGTTTTGTGTACTTTGGGAACACCAAACATAGAGGGCACCCTAGGTTGAGGATTGTCCAAGAACACATAGGTATTGTAATCTATGGCTTCCTGGTCCAATAGATCTTTAATGACCAGGTCCAATCTCTGATATGCTATGTGGATTTCATTTAAGGAAACTGGACAATATCTAGTTTCATTTTTTAATATGGCATTCATTTTGCCTTCATATAAGAGCTGGTCCATGATTACTGTTCCTCCCCCTTTGTCAGGTTCCATTACTCGAATGTTAACATTTTGTTGTAAAGCCTGTAATAACTGTTGTTCAGGGATAGTTAAATTCGAGGTATACCCACCCCTTTTGCAATGGTTCCTGATCTGTTGTTCTATCCTATACTCTAAGTTTTTTAGTTGGGGGTGTAGAGGTGGGTTGTATAGACTACTTCTATGTAATCCAGCACTAGGATGAGGCTCCCCTTGACCCAACAGGTGTACTAGATTTAATTTCCTGATAAACAACTTGGTGTCAATAATAACTTGAGTTATAACACTATTCCTGTTAGGTACATATTTGAAACCTTTAGTGAAAAGTGTGAAATATGTTTCATTAATACTAAGTGAACTGTAGTTGTATATAGTATATCCTCCTGATTGACAAAGAGGCCCCTCACGGTTACATAAATCTGGACTGGATGCAGCATGGCTTATTCCCAAAACTGAACTTGTCCGGGATGAGGTTTCCTGTTGTTCCTCATCTTCTCTCTGTGGGTAACCTTGGGGAAAAAGACTGTTCATAATGTGTTTTTCTTTGATTTCTAATTCTTCGGATCGCCTAGGAGTGGTTCTATTCCTGCTCCTGACTTATCTCTTGTTCATTGTTAAAAGATGTTTCCCTGATATCTACCCCAGGTCGTGTAATGTAATTTCTTCTATCAATACTGGAAGATGGTATAGGTACGGCAACCTTCCTCGTATTCCCTCAAATCCTCTGTAGTTTTTATGTTTTCTCTGCAATATAACTGTACATTTGTTATCAACATCCTTTCTTATTTGATGATATTTTTGTTTTTCTATTTCAACCTGAAACAACAAGTCCATAGTGACAGCGGTTGTATTTGTTAATGTCCTGATCCAATTTAACAATATCAGCTTCATTTCTTTTTATTATAGCTCTGATGATGTCCAACCCGCATTTATCAAAAGCGGAAATCAAGTCATGGTGAAAGTCACTCCCAGCCACAACATTGCTGGGGTATTTGAACACACGCAAGCCTTTAGGCACTACATTGTTACTCAGGCACTCATTCAAGTACATGTTGTCCAAATGTAAACTGCGATACCTGTACAATGAAGACTCTAGTGCGGCCATAGATTCCCGAAAACTAGTTGTTTCATCTGTTCTGGTATTCACTAACCCCGGTCGCTGGAACGTAGGAATATCTCGATACCATTCCTGAAAGGTGGAGGGCAACCTGGTGTCCATTCCGGTTGTTCCTCCGGGGCGTTGTTGACTCACATTCCCTGCCTGTAAAGCAAGCGGAGTTGAAAGAAAGTCCGTCGCTGTATTAGAGCGCCCTCTACTTGGGGAGGATGGCATCGCAGAGTTAGGGCTTGAATTGGAATGAGTAGTAGCTGCCGCACTAGCGTTGTTATCAGTGTGGCAAGGTTGTGAGAGCAGCTGGTGAATACCTTGTCCCAAAGGTACCAGTAAGTCCAGAAGTTGACTGAGCTGCCCAGTCAGCTTGCGAATTTCCCCTACTTCAGCTCGAAGATTGGGTTCCTGGATATCGGCCGGTGCACTCTCCCCCGAGGCTTCCATACTGAACAAATCCACCAAAGTGAAGCAGGTGTTGTAAAGCAATACTCAAAACACAGACCAACACCGAGAAGAGGCAAAAACCAATAAATATCCAGCAGATTCTGAAAGAATATGATGAATTCCACAGAACTCACAGTATCATAAAACACAGGTTTAATGTAAACGCCAGTAAAGGGTCAGTGAGGTGCTCTGCTTGACATGTATGGGAAGTCTATTCCAGAGCATGGGCAGTCTCTGGGTTATGAACCTGTCACTCCAGCATGTTCTGTTGATTGTGGTAATGAGGTTGAGGTTTCTGGAGCATTTGGTATGGGATTTCTTTAGCTATAGCATTTCTAACAGAGCTGAGTCAGATATGGCTTCATAAGTCAAGCAGAGATCACCTCTTAGTAGACGATATGAGACAGAGAATAGCTGGAGTTTTTTGTGTCTGTCCATGTACAAAGGCCTAGGATCCTCTTCGTGAGGTACTTCTGTGGCCTTTCCAGCTGTTGCATGTGTCTAGTGAGGTATATGCCAAATAGGGCATGACAAATGACAAACTCACCATTGTAACAGGTACAAGCAAGCAAAATCTGAGGGTAATGCTACTCAATGCTAGAAATCTAAACCTCAAAATGCACTCACTCGAGGCACTCCTTAAAATGGAGATCATTGACATCTGTGCAGTGACAGAGACCTGGTTCAAAGCTCCAGAGAGCACCCCTGCATTACCAAGCTATAATTCATACCACACCTTTCGGCCACCAAACCTGGACCGAAACACTAAAGGTGGAGGCTTGTCCATATTAATTAAGGATATCCACACCTCCAAGCTAGTTTCGCAGCACAATGCATACGAGATTATCCAAGTTCAACTAACTCTGGGCAAAACTGCAATCCAGATTGTAGCTTGCTACAGACCCGCCCACCATGCCCCATGATTCCCACTCCTCTTTCCTTGATACACTGGAAAATATTAAGGTGCAATCCAACTCTCTAATAATGGGTGATTTCAACTATCCTACCCTTAACTGGGAAAACTACTCGTGTACCAACTCTTTTGCTCAACGTTTTCTGGAAATCATCAATTCCAATGCCTTGGATCAACTTATCCACACCACCGCCAGGGGCAGCAATATCCTAGACCTGGTCATCACCAACATGGGTGACTGATGTTCCACACCAGAGGTCAGCTCCTTGTTGGTCAGATCCGACCACAATCTTATCACCCTAGACATCCACATCCCAGTCCCACCCCCCATTAGGAAAACAACTGTAAAAAATTTCTCCAAAGCCAACTTCACGCTTCTTAAGACAGAAGTGGCAAACTTCACGACACCCATGCTTACGGACAATAGAGACACGACTGCTGAATCCTACCCAAATGCACTTTATAAGCACTTACATCATGCTATCCCTAACAGAACCAAGATGCTATCCTCCAAAAAAAGGAAGCCAATCTGGTGGTCTGCCATAAACAAACTCTGCAACAGAAGAAAGAAACTGTTGCAAAAAAGAGTAAAATTCCATGATTGAAGGAACTCCCTGGTCAACCTCAGTAAGCAGCTGAGATCCCTCATAAAATCCTCCAAAGCTAGTTATGAAAACAAAATCGCCACTGATTCTAAAGACAACCACAATGCATTATATAGCTATGACAAGAATCTCAATGGCAACACTCAGATCTGCTCTGAGTTACAGCACAATGACACTAAATATACAGAACCAACTGATATTGCCAACATCCTGGCAGATAGGGTTAGTGCTAACTTTACCCCTCTCTCACCCCCTAAAGGACCCATCCTTATACCAGAAGAATGCAAAGTTCCTGTAATCATAGCTGCATAGGTAAAAACCTCACTCTACAAAGCCAAGAACACAGCATCCATGGGACCTGACAACATCCCAGGCTGTCTTCTACATGAACTACAGAATGAACTGGCACCCCACCTAAGTACCATGTTCAGTCATAGCCTCACCTCAGGCTTTGTGCCCATTGAATGGTGCACCGTGACGGTTATCTCACTCCACAAAGGTGGGGCCACAACAGACCCTGGGAACTACCGCTCATTAGCCTCATGAGCCTGGTCTGCAAGGCCATGGAACGTATCATCATGAAACCCATAAACAAAGACATTGGAGATCTCCAAACTCTGGACCCCACACAGTTTGGGTTTGTAAAAGACAGATCATGTCTCCTAAACCTGATAGACTTCTTTGAAGTAGTCCCCAAAGCCATAGATGAGGGTAAGATGGTTCACACAACCTATCTAGATCTCGCCAAGGTGTTCAACACCATCCCCCACTCTGGAATTATAGATAAACTCACTAAACTATGTATAAATCCCTATGTCACAAGATGGGTTGCCAACTGGCTTACTGACAGAACCCACACTGTGAAAGTAGCAGACTCCAAATCAAACTTCAGACCAGTGACAATTGGAGTAGCACAGGGTTCAGTCTTGGGTCCTCTCCTGTTTGATATCTACTTCTCTGAAGTACAGGCTAACACAGAAGGTCTTTGGCTAACTAAATTCGCAGATGACTGCAAACTAGGAGACATAATCAAAACTCCTAACAATGTGGACATCCTACAAAAGGGCCTCACTGAGACAGATGCCTGGTGTCAAAGCCATGGTCTCAAGCTCAGTTTCAAAAAGTGCATTGTCATCCCCTTTGGTAAAAACTCTGTACCCATGAACTGCCACATAGGCGGTAGTCTGCTTAACACCGAAAGTGTGATAAGAGACCTTGGGACACAGGTGGACAGTAGTCTCTCCTGTGATAATCACATTGCCACAGTGGTCAGGAAATCCTTCTATGTGGCACATCTCATCACAAAAGGTTTCTCATCCAGAAAAAAGAGATCATTGTTCCCCTCTACTCATCACTCACTAGACCCCTTATAGAGTACAATGCCCCTTTTGGTATGTACTTCACAAGACATCTACAACAATTAGAAAGGCTGCAAAAATATCTCACAAAGAGGATTACTGGCCTCAAACAGATGTCTTACGCAGACCAACTCAAAAAACTCCAGCTTTACTCCGTCGCATATCGCCTACTCAGAGGTGGTCTCTGCCTAACATACAAAGCTATGTCGTACCCAGAGCTGTTGGACATGCTCCACTTAAAGAAATCCCAATACCACCAAGCTACACGCTCTAGGGACATAAACCTTGTCACCACAATAAACAGAACATGCTGGAGGGATAGATTCCTGTCCCAGAGACTTCCCATACTCTGGAACAGACTACCTATCTATGTCAAACAGAGCACCTCATTAGTACTCTTCAAGAAAAATCTTGATGATTGGATGGGTAATAGGAAATTCACCCTGGGGATCCCTTCTGTGGTTCTGCTTGACAGGGGCACAGGAAAATAATTTTCTTGGGTGGCGAAAACCAGGGTACCTTTTTGGCTAGGCTTGTATAGGCCCTAAGGCAATAGCCTAGTACCTACCTACCTACCTACCTATTCTATGATTGGCCTAATGAGAGCAGAGTAGAGAGAGATGATGACCTCTTTCTTCCTGGATGCAAAACCCTTAGTAATGAGATGTACCACATGGAAAGACTTTCTGACCACAGTGGCAATGTGGTGGTTGAAGGAGAGGTTGCTGTCAACCTGTGTCCCCAAATCTCTTATAACACCTTCAGTGTTCACTGTGCTCCCATCAGTGTGGTAATTAGTCTATCTGCTGTGACTTCATCTGAGCTTGCTGCTTTCCCCAATTTCATTTTCCTTAGTGCTTTTCTTACTTCTTCTAGGGTGGACTCCTCTGCTCCTCTCATGATAGGCTGTGCCTGGGGCAATATAGCTTCTGTGTTTTTGTTTATTCAGAAGCTGCTGGAAGTACTCCTTCCATATCCTGTGGACTGGTGAGCAGTTTGTTGCTGGCATCCCTTATGAAGGTTGTCTGACTATCTTCTTTATTTTTGTGTCTTTGCCATGCAACCTGATATAGTTTCTTTGTGCCACCTACTGAGTCACTTTCCAGACGCTGGTAGAGTGCCTCTGATGCCCTGTTCTTTGCTATTGCAACTTCTTTCTTAGCCTCTTCATTAACCAACCAGTATTCCTTCTCAGCCTGGCCCGTCTTTTCTATCTCTCACTTTTTCCTGTACGCCTTTTTTTCTTTTTATGACTTCCTTGTCGTCTGCATTCCACTACCAGCTTTCCTTTTGTACTTTATTTCCATACCTGGATCAGCCACATGTCTGTTCCATAGTCCTCAAACATGCTGTTTTGAAGTGCTGCCATTCTTCTTCAACTCCATCTATTTCCTCCTCTTCTTGGGGTGCTATAGCCCTGAGTAATTCCTTGAACTGTTGTGCTTCTCTCCACTCAATTTCCAGGTCTTCAACCTGGTCTTTTTAGACCTTATAGCCTCTGACCACTGCTTGCAGCTGATTGTGGCAACCAATAGTCTATCCTGTGGGCTGACTGCTTCACTGGGGATGACTTTGCAATCACTGATTCTACCACAGTTCCCTTTTCTTACTAGGAGGAAGTCTACCTGAGTGGCATGTTGACCACTCTTGTATGTGATCTTGTGACTATCCTTCTATCTGAACCATGTGTGGCTGCTATCAAGCTATTTGCCAAACAGAAGTCTAGAATGGCCGCTCCTTCTTTATTTCTGTTGCCCCACCCTGTGGACCCAGGCAGTCTGTCACAAAATGTACATTCAAGTCACCCATTATCAACAGCACTTCCTGTTGTCCTGCTTTATCTAGTAGTTCCTGCAACTGCTGCCTGAATGTACTCAACAGCTCTGCTGTGGGGTGTAGGCTGAGATTGTAAATACTAACTGTCATTAGGCTACACTCTGATTGCCAAAAGTCTGTCACTAATTCTGATGACATTCTTCACTGCCTTCTGAAGCCTCTCTCTCACCACAATTCCCACATCATTTCTAGCCTGTCCTCCTCCTAAGTAGTACACCCTGGATCCAACGTCAATTGGCTTTACTGCACTGCCCTTATGTCTTGTCTCTTGGAAAAATAGGATGTACAGCCTCCTGCATACCATCATGGCATCCATTTCCCAAGTTCCATCCTGTCACTGACCCTATACTGAATGTAGCAATTATTCGTTCTTGTTTTGTTTGGCAAGTTGATTAGTTTTATTTCCAGCTTTCAGTCAACAGTGCTATACCAGGTAACCCAGGCAGGGCAACGGGCACCAGTCAGCCAGTTGCTTATTGACCCAAGGTGGGCACACACTGGCCATTAAGGGCACATACACCCATACCACTATTAGCATGGTAGGAGTAGGCCAGGTCCTCAACCCACTTATTACTGGCAAACACCCATGCCCATTTGTCAACATTAGTCAACATGACGAAATAATTTAGAGCCATATTTTACACCATCAGATGACTAGCCATGTCACGGCATGCAGTCTGTATTTTGTATTCTCCCATCTTGTGGGTACTTCACACCAGTCCAAAGTAGCTGGGCTATACATCTCTTGCCCCATAGGGCATCATGTAGAGTCTGTTTTGCTGCCTATTGCACCATTCATTGGTGAGTTTGAGACAGAAACACTCAGCATGTCTTTTGTTTTTTTTTTGGGAGGTGGAAAGAACCCCCCAGAGACACAGGAGAACATGCAAACTCCAAACAGGCATTGATCGGAGGACAGGATCGAAACTTGTACCTTGTGCATGAGAGGTGAATGCCGTAATAATTATACCAACTTGTCCTACTGATGTATTGGCATGGGGAGAAAAAGTACAATCAGAGCAGTAGAGCAGAAGATTAGAAGGCTGAAAGGTTTTCTCATAGATCAGCCAAGTGCATAATCAAGGTTTCTATTCATTTGTTCTTTTTTAATGCCAGACAGGACCTCTTCAGCTAGCACTGGGCCTAAGCAGCTGCCTAGATCACCTTATGCTGAAACTGACCCTGTGTAGATGAGGTGATGAAAGGCAAATTTGAAGTATCATTATCTTCTGTCTCTAGAGGTACAGGTATGGGGTTCTTAACTGTCCTCAGTTACCACAGCAAGCACATGTACAGTTTTCTTATCTGTTCATTCCACAGAATTGCTGGATGCCTGTGATAGCAAACATGCTGAAACATTGATATTACCAAGAAATCCTGTATCTGTTTTCTAGGTTCACAGATTGCTTCAGTCACAGTAAATGTTGTTCTTTTTTTGATGGTTCTACTATAAACCCTCAATTTTCACAATCCCAAGGACTAGAAATGGAGAAAAGTAATGCCCAAATCACTGAAAGTCAAAATAATAATAATAATAATAATAATAATAATAATCTTCTTCTTCTTCTGACTTTTCCCAGTTAGGGGTCGCCACAGCAGAACACCTGTCCACTCATGATTGGCAGTGGAGTTTTACAGTGTTGAGTTGCCAGCCCAGTGTCCAACCTTCCATGGAAGGAACACATATGCACGCACTCATGCCTAGGGACAATTTAGAGTGTCCAATCCAACTACAGCATGTCTTTGGGATGTTGGAGGAAACCAGAGCACCTAGAGGAAACCCACACAACCACATGGAGGACATGCAGACTTCACACAGAATGCACCCCAGCCAAGGATTGAACAGGAGAACCTATTGCTGATAGGTGGCAATGCTAACCGCTGCACCACCCCAGCCGCCCCGCAGTGGGGCTTTCCGCCTGCACCCACTAATAAGAAGAGCAAGCCCCCTATACCTTTCTAACTTAGATATAATAATTCCATGATTGCACCAATTTGAAGAAAGGAGAAATCTCCCAGTAGTGAGTCATTTCCTGGTCACACTTAGAAGTCACACCAGAATGATTTCCTATAGAAAAGAGAGTGAGATTATGTTTCTCTTAGATTTTTTTATAAGGGCTACTGATGCTTGAGGAATTTCACCTCAATCATCTGTAGAGGAGCACTTTTTTGATGGACATATTTTTTCATAGAACCATGACTGCTGGAGCCAGTATAAAAAAACCTGAACAGTTCTCAGTTATACCAGAGATTAAGCATGGACAATCCTGGGATTTTTTAAAGAAGATCTAAGACAAAGTCAAGCCAAGGATGTGTATTTGTTTTTTGAGTACATTATGGACCAAGTTAGCATCATGAAGTTAAGAGCAATAGAGCAGCACTGGTTTAAAAAAATTGTGTTTTCTCTAGAATTCCTAACTTTTAAAAATGGCTATCTAAAGGTAAATACTTGAAGAGAAGAAATTAATGAGAGACAATGGTATCCTGTCCATCTAGTGGGCTCACAGCAACTGCCACATCCTCACACAGACATGCACACACACACACACACACACACACACACACACACACACACACACACACACACACACACACACACACACACACACACACACACGCGCATTTATGCACTCTTTATCCATAGGAAGTGAGATTGAGGGCCATTTGTTTAAGTATAACCGCCCCCACCACCATCCCAAAAAGATAACTACTTAATGTACACTTCTGTTATCTAATTGTGAAGAAAGTAAAATTAATGGCCACAGAAGTATATTTCAACTTTTTGCTCAGAGGTACATATACTATCTTTTCCCCTCAACATGCTATCTCAGTGGTAATTGAAGAATGTTAGAATATACACAGTGAGCTTTCAAACACACAACCTGACACCCCACAAAATATTTTAATCTCCTATGAAGCATTGATGTCAGCTTGTGTAAAGATGAAATATTAGCTACAGTTATCATAGCCTAGCTTATTTCTGCTATACACATATGGACTTCTCCCACTCAACATTTCAATGGCCATATCAATTATCTTTTTTCATTTTACTTTATCACATAAATTATCTCCCAATCTCCTGAATGAAAGTAAATGGAATAATGGACACAGAAATGTGTTTTCATTTACTTCTGTCATTAACAGCCAACCCAAAGCCCAGCCCACAAACTGGAATTAATAGTTAAAAAAAATGAATGAATCAGTTTTCTGGACAGTGTGTTTTATTACCACTACTTAAATATATATATGGTTTCCTGCTAGGTTTATAAAATGATCCAAAAGAGTAAAAACATCCCGGAAAACTGGAAGCATTTATTCCTGACAGTGACATTGCTCAACACTAAAATCAGCTTTGCACAGTCTCTAGAGTTTGTCTCATGTTCATTCATTTGCAGATTATCTGCATTGTAATAATCAATATGATGTCATAACCTTCATTAAGATAAGGCATGTAATAAGAGAATAAATTAATATTTTTATTTTTTTTATTAATTATTTATTTATTTATTTATTTTTGCAAGAAGCATAGTGATCGATGATTCCAGCATGACTAGATTATGTGACCCTCTCACAATCTAAAAAGGCTCTTAGCTTTAGGAAGTCATGTTTCCTCCAAGTCACTCTACCAAGTCTTCCAGCAGACTGGCTTTACAAGGATTAGAAGTAGCTCTGTGCAGCATTGCATGTGGGAGGAGAACTCACTGAGAGATCTTTTGCTTCTCTGTGTTAATCACTCAGAATTGTTTTCCTCATTGTGGAACTCCTGGAAATGTCACAGTTATTCCTTCACAAGGGGGCTGTAAAACTCTTCCTTGTATATCAACTTCACTCATTAGAAGACAGAGTTGAAGTATCTCATCAGTTTCAGCAGACAGATCAGATTCTGAGTTTTGGGATCATGATACTTCAGAAATCTGTGCTCCAGTTGTCACAGAAAACTAAAACAGTATTGCAAGATTTATTGGATGTCTAGCTGATGCCCCTAAAGATTAAGGTGCCTGCAAATATCCCAGCTGATGCCAAAGGGTAAAAAGGTGACACGGGCAAACCATTCAGTAAAAACTGTAAGAAAAACTCAGCCAAGCTAGAGTTTTCACTGTATGATACCTTAAACTTCCTTTGTTTCTGAAGTATAGCCAAACTATCCACTTATGCTGTGCTGACAAGATCAATAAAAAGGCCAGAACATTTATGTACACAGCTGGCAGGGTTTGTCTTGAAAGTAATCATAAAGATTAAAAAAGTAATACAGTCATGGACATTTAGAAGTCATGTAGCTGAAGCACTTCATATACATTGTTTTGTTATTAAGTTGATAAGTTATGCCTTGGACAGTGCAGAAAGAGGCCATTTCACTAGAAGTTGACTGCTTCCAGTACAAGAATGTGTCCATTGCAGATATTTGTGCTATATCCACCACCTCATCAGTTTATTCATGAATTAATATTGTTTGGATACTGCATCTTGGAGTTAGGCCTTCTTTGTTACTCTGATCCTTAAATACTCAGCTTTATAGTTCTGTTTTTTTTTACTGTTCTGGCTTTTTCTTTTCTAAGATACCTGTTTGGTACTGTGTGAAATTCTTTTCAGCTGTTGCACACAGCAGAGGCCCTCCAAGTACAATACAACAGATACGTGCTTTTCTGCCTTAACAACTGATTTGTTAAATAGCCCTCATCAGTGGTTCTTTATTACGCTTCTTCCATGAATATTTTTTGATGGAGCTTCCTTTCGAATGGATTGTCCAGTGAGAAGAGAAAGTGAATAGAACAAGTATGGGAAATTATAAAATGGACAGTCTAAGGAGAGACTGAAAATGTGTCAAATGTACAGATCAAAATGAAGGAAGTATGGCTTAGTAAAAAGTAACGAGGGAGAAGGAAAAAAAGATACAAAAAATGGAGTGGAAGGTTCTTTATTCCTGACATTTAAAAATCAGAAGTCAGTACAACAAAGTGCATAAGAAAGGGGTAAGGAAGAAATTAATAAATCAGATTATATTCATTTGCTTATATCTAGAAATATCATAATATAAAACTGCATTTATACAAAATATTAAAGTAAATAAATATATAAAAACAAGTAAGAGGCTTCAGTGCATATAATGCAGAGTACTAAAAGTGATAATATAATCCACAGTTAGGCAGATGGAACTATCATATGCTGTGGGATCTTTTAGTTTCCTAGCACAGAAAACTTTTAAAGTTGCCATACTAGTAAATCCCATATACATTATGCTTAAAGAGGAAAGGAGTATAACCCCTCAGTCTGAAGCTGCACAACAGGGATCAATAGCAGTGTTGAGGCAGTAAGGACTGGCCACCAGGGAAAATTGCAAAACAGACCCAAGTCATGTAGAGCCAAACAGATCTGCAACAGAACCTTGTAGAGTGTCCTATCCTGCTAGTGCAGATTTCACAAAACAGATGTAATATAGACAGAAGGATAGCAGCAAGTATCACAATTATACTCAGGTAAGTAAGAGAAAAGAAGATGTTTAGGTAAAAACAGTGAGCAACTTTGGAGGAGCAAAAGGACTCCAAAGGACAAGTGAAAATTCTTTGAATCAGTCTCCAGAGCCATGGGCAAGGGTAAGGTGGTCCACACAGCCTATCTAGACCTCACCAAGGCCTTTGACACCATTCCTCACTCTGGAATCATAGATAAACTTACTAAGCTGGGTATTAATCCCTACGTCACCCAATGGGTTGCCAACTGGCTTACTGACAGAACCCACACTGTAAAAGTAGCCGACTCCAAATCCAGCTCCAGACAAGTGACAAGTGGAGCACCTCAGGGTTCAGTCCTGGGACCGCTCTTGTTTGGCATCTATTTCTCTGAAGTACAGGCCAACACTAAGGGACTCAGACTAACAAAATTTGCAGATGACTGCAAACTGGGAGCCATTATTGAATCCCCAAATTATGTGGATACTCTACAAAAGGGCCTTACAGAACCAGATGCTTGGTGCCAGAGCCATGGGCTCAAGCTCAATGCCACGAAATGTATAGTTATCCCCTTTGGGAAAAAACATGTACCCGTGAATTACCACATAGGTGGCAGTACACTAAACACCAAAAGTGTGGTGAGACTTAGGGACACAGGTGGACAGTGGTCTCACCTTCGATAACCACATCGCCACAACAGTCAGGAAATCCTTCTATGTGGCACACCTCATCGCTAAGGGCTTTTCATCCAGAAAAAATGAGGTCATTGTCCCACTGTACTTATCCCTCATTAGACCCATTATAGAATACAACGCCTCATTTGGTATGTACCTCTCAAGACATCTGCAACAACTGGAAAGGCTGCAGAAATACCTCACTAAAAGAATCAGAGGCCTAAAGCAGATGCCCTATGCTGTCCGCCTTAAAACACTCCAGCTATACTCTGTCACATATCGTCTACTCAGAGGCGATCTCTGCTTAACATAAAAGACCATGTCAAACCCAGAGCTGTTGGACATGCTACACTTAAAGAAATCCCAATCCCTCTGAGCCACACGCTCCAGGGATCTAAACCTTGTCATCACAATAAACAAAATATGCTAGAGGGATAGGCTTCTGACCCAGAGACTCCCCAGACTCTGGAATAGACTGCCCATACATGTCAAGCAGAGTGCCTCTTTGTCCCTCTTCAAAAGGAACCTTGACAACTGAATGGGAGAAAGGAAATTCACCCAGGGGATCATGTAGGTCACCCTGCTAGATAGGGGTCCAGGGAAGTAAATAGTGTGGGAAGAAATAGCCAGGGAATTGTTATGGCTAGGCTTGTATAGGCCCTAGGGCTGATAGCCTAGTACCAACCTATGAACCTATGAACCTAAAGAGATACTTCATGCTTTAGGATATACCCAAGAAGTAAAAAGGAATGAATACTAGGATGGAAAAAAGGGCAGTGATAGGGGATTAAGGACAGATGTGGGGGTAACAGAAAAGGGGAAAAAGGCAGTCTGATGCTAAAGGATGGTAAGGCAGATGGATCAGATGGGCATCTACTAAAAAAAGGACTGCTAACATTTTGGTGGATCTGCTGAGTGAATATTTCAACAAACTCCTTAAAGAAGGAGTGATCTCAGGAATATGGATGCAAATATTTGTGCCAGAATACAAGGTACATAGCTTTAATCATCTGTGCTAAAGAATCTCAATATTTTTCACTTAAAACAAGCATACACAGGTTTGGTATGATACAGGTTATATGGTGCCATCAATGAAAATGTTGAAAGGACTGCAGTGAAAATGAAGGATATGGAAGGGTGGGGGTCATTACTAGAGCTAATGAAATCACTGTTAAGCCAAAATGGTGGAGTAGAGAAATAAAGCTCTGTCAATGGTCAAGTTAACATGGATTCAGTTATTAATTTATTTATTTTACATATGTTAACCAGGGAAGTCAAGCTGGGCACAAGGCCTCTTTTCAGCAGAGGCCCAGAGAGAAAGGCCCCAGTACATGAAGTACAATCCAAATCTTTTAAGTTATATAATATCAACAATGTCAGAGTACAATTAAAATACATTTTACAATGTCAAAATAGGTAAGATAGTAACTATACATACAGCAGTAAGACTTCTTATACGAATTATACACTGTACACATATAGTTAAATAAATAGCTACACAGTAGAACAGATGTCACTGTACAAGGTACTGACTTATTTACAAAGAGTGAATACAATAGGTTAATTTAGTTTTGAGATATAAATGGAATAAGTGGTAAAAGTGTTAAGAGAGACATAGGTAGAAGGTGGGGTGGGTGATGACAGAGTGATAGTTGGTAACAGAGTAGACAAAAGCAGAGATATAGTAGAAGAGAAGAAAGAAAGCAGAGATGTTACACTTATCCTGGAGATGTACAGCTATATAGCCAGGATGTTGAGAGGTGTTTTCATAGATGTGTTTTGAATGCCTGTCAGTTTTCAAAAACCCTGAGAGCATGTGGGAAGGTGTTACAGAGGGTAGCCACATCATTTTAATATAAGGAGGCTCCCAATGCATTTTGGGCTTTAGTGACAGAGAGAAAGAGTCTGTCTTTGGAGTGTAGAGCTTTTATAGGGTGGTAGTGTTAATGCATGGCTTTTAGTGTCTCACACTTATCTGGGAAGTATATTAGAGTATTAGAAGTAGCTAACCATAGTGGAGACGAGGTGGGAGTTCAGTCCAATTTAGTTGTTTAAGAGCAGAAGGGTGAGAAGTTCTGAAAGAGTGATTTCCAGCAAAGTGAGCTATTTTATTGTGGCACTCTCTAGCTTTGTTTTTGTGGACATTTTTAGGTTAGTAAAGAGTGGAGAGGCATACGGTAGGCGGTCGACTTTCACTCTGATCTCTCTTGTTCTGTCTGTTAGGTAATGTTTTGCTATATATAAGAAGCTGAGCTTTTGGTGATTTTTTTTTAAATCAGTTTGGTAGTGTTAGTCAAATTTCAAGTTGTCATCAATGATGAGTCCTAAGAGATTGGTGTTAAGGACCTGTTCAATCAGGGTGTTATTTAATGAGGCAATTTCGGCATGTTTTGCTTTGAGAGAATGTTTTAGGGGTGAAAAGTGCTAGTTTCATTTTTGGGGGGGTTAAGTAGGAGTTGTGAGTTGTCTAGCCAGGATTCTATGGAAGTAAAGGATTCTTGAGTAATTTATTGACTTTTTACAGGTTAGAGGCTGTGCTGATAATTACAGAGTCATTTGCATATTGTACATGAATGGCATGCTTCAAAGCAGTGTGTAGATAATTTATAATATGTTAAACAGGAGGGGGGCAAGTATGGAACCTTGTGGCACTCCTACAGTAATGGGTGAAAATGAAGAGCATTCTTGCTGCCATTTGACAGCTTAGAATCTATCTGTTAGGTAGCTGTAAAATCAGGAGAGGGAGGACGGGGAAAGACCTAAGGAGGATAGTTTTAGCAATAGTTTTTGGTGAGAGACAGTGTTGAATGCTTTTGACAGGTCTAAGAATAAGGAAGATACTGGATTTCTGGTATTTCTGTTTTTATTAATGGTATCACCAAAGTAAAGTAGTGCAGTAGTGGTGCTGTGGCTGGAATGAAGACCATGTTAGGTGGGGGAGATAAAATTGTTTATGGTAAGGTACTGCAGCAATTGGGAGTGAATGCTTGATTCTAGTATTTTAGATAATGATGAGTTGGTCTGAAGTTGGGGTAGTCAGCAAATCATCCTCCTTTGTGAAGAGGAAGTAGGTATGCCTTCTTCCAAAGGGCTGGAACATGAGATTCTAGAATGGAGCCTCAGCTGAATTTCATAGAAATTCAGGAGGAAGGTTATCTGCAGCAGAGCTTGCTGTTTTTAGTTTTAGAAGATATTTTCAGATGGTGGCGGTAGGGATAGGTTTGAGTGGGAAGTGAGCTTCCATGAGATTTTGTTGGTGGGGGAGCTGGTTTGATTGTGGGGTTGTCTTTCACAAGTTAGGTTATAGTTTGAAGGAAGTATTTGTTAAAATTATTAGCGAGTGTTGATGAAGTGTGTTCTGGGGGGAAAGGATTGTTGACTTTTTGGACCAATTCCCAGAATTTTTTAGGATTATTTTGGTGTACCTACTGTAAATTAAAATACTGAAGTTTTTTTGTCATGCCTTATACAGTGTTTGGCTTTATTCCTTATCTATCTGTAGTATAGCAGTTTTTCCTGTGATTTATTGGTGTGACGTGTTCCAGTCCTTGACTTTGAGCATCATTAGTGTCCTACTATTTTTAGATAGTCATCATGTTGCTGGACTAAGTTTAGCTGTTTTTCCCCTGATGGGAGCATGCACATTCAGTATATTGGTAAAGATTTTGTTAAATTTGTGGGTGGCTTCATCTAAAGAAAGACTTTTTTTAACATAATCCAATTTTATTGCTTGAGAGTGGAGATGAAATTGTCTACATTTAAATTGGATTGGTTATGCATATTCTTGTATGCGTGATGTTTTACTGGAATGCATACAAGCCTATTAGCAAAACTGGGCATTTGGCCACTAAGGTTGTCAGATAGTGTGCCATAGTTGTAGATATTACTAGGTTTAGTTTAGAGAATCCAGTCTAGAGTAGAGGCTTTAGAGGAGGCCTTGTTATATCTTGTTGTACTAATGAGCTGAGAGGAACCATGAAGATTTATACTAGTAGTAAGGGTATCAGATACAGTTTGAGCCCATTCTATGTTAAGGTCCCCAAAGAAGATGGCTTCTTGGGGGTATTTATTTAGTTTTTTTATTTAATATTAGTTTACCAGGAAAGTCCTACTGGGACAGAGCTCATTTTCAGCAGAGGCCCAGGGAGAAATGCTCCAGACACATCTTTGCAATGTGGGAGGAAACCAAAGCACCCAGACAGATCCCATGTGTATGCAGGGAGAACATGCAGACTCCACACAGAACACACCTCAGTCAAGAATCGAACTGGAGAACGTCTTGCTGTGAGGTAACAACACTAACCACTGCACCACTGCATATATTGGTAGATGCCCAGGATAGTATGTCCTCACCTGTGCTGATGTTATTTCCAGGGGGGATATATAAGGTTATAATTCATATGGCCTTATAAGAGTTTAGCTTGAGCAAGGCATTACAAATTTCTGCATTATTGAATGAGGGATGCTTTTTCCTGATAAAGGGATATGTTAAGGTGTTTTGGCTGTATAATAACTACCCCACATGATTTTTTAGATATATGCAGTCTGCTCAAATAATACCATATCCTAGTGGGAGGATTTTGGTGTCTTTAACTTTGGTATTAGCCACATTTCTGTGATACCAAGGATGTCAGGGTTGTAATAAGGTATGACAGTTATTTTGTTAGAAATGCTTCTAAAGTTAATGTTTCTAAAGTTTAGACTTATTTTACTCAAGATGCAGCAGTAAGGCAATACAGTACTATTGGTTGTGTCAGCCATTAAGGAAGAGGCTGTTGTGGTTGGATAAGGTTGGAGTGAATGCCACCAAATAGTTGCAGACTGGTTAGGGAAAGCTGGAGTGTACAATGCCACTTGGTTTTAAATTTGCTCTTTGTATTGAGAGGCGTATGATAGTTGGTTATGTGTGCTAGAAAAAGGAGGAAAGTGAATTTAGTACATTGAATAGCATGCTAATTATTATGCAGGTGTTCATTTAGTGAAAATGTAAACAGAATAGTGATAGTGGGTTGGGTACAGTTTGATTGGCTGTAAGTTAGGTGAAGTGGGTAGGTTTGCCAAGTTACATTGTAGAAAAAGATCCAGCTAAAATAAAGAAGGAAGATGAAAGGTAGGAAGTAGTTAGTGCATGTGTGAAGGAGGGTGCAAAATTATAAATTGTATTGTATTTTGTGATTGATGGCTATATGGTGGGTTGAGATTAGGATAAGTGTAGATGATGAGGGGCGGGTGAGTATTGTGGGTAGGGTAGGGGAGCAGAGTAATCCCTAGCATAGCAAGGGTGAGCAGAGCAGGTTCAACCAATCAGGTACTTCAATGAAATGCAGTTATTGTCCTTCCTGACAGATAGCATTCCACCAAAAAGAATTAATGACGTAAAATGCTTATGGATACAAAGGCAAAATTAGCAGCTCAGATGATGAAGGAACAGCATGGAGGGATGGGTGTTCCTGTCCTGCGTAGATGGGTAGGTATTCATCATTGGTGCTCCCTTAAGGGAGGAGTGCATCAAAGAGGTGAGTTTCCCTTGAATGTAAAATACTCAAGTTTGGGAGGTGGGCTGAGGAAATGGGTAGGACAAATCAAGTAAAAAAAAAAGAATAGAAGTGGAAATGGCTAAGCCTTCAGGGTGTTCCAGGATCCATGACTGGAGCACATCAAGGGAGTAGGATAAAATCTGGTAGACATATCATGGGTGGAGAGCACAAAGGACAGTGCTGGTAATATGAAGTCCCATGGGGGATCAAAAAATTAAAAAAAAGAGTGCAGAGTGTAGTCATTTATATTATAATGAACAGAGCTTAGCAAAATAATGAACAGGTAGTTTTTCATTCTAGGAAGAAACTTTTTTTTTCACTGTTACCACCACTTCCACCATTACACTCTGCCATAGATCTGGTGTTGGCAATTTCATAAATAGTTAGAAAAGTGTGTTTGTTAATCAGCAACATTACTTCAGCAACTGATGGAAGGTTTTATTTATGATATCTTTTTCCCTGTAACTTACATTAAGTTGAAAATACAGTACATAATTTTACATCAGACTGAGCAAACATTTTGAAATGTTCCTAATTATACAAATGTTATGGCCAGTAATTACAGAGGAAGATTCCAAAAATATATTTACATTTTCCACTGCAGGACATTCCTTTCACTTGGTAAAGGAGAGTAAATCAGAAAGCTTCTGTAGAGATGGGTGTTCAGCTATGAGGTTAAGGCTTGTAGGAGGAAATGAAGGGGAAGAGATTGTATTTATGGTGACATAGGAAGGTGAATGATAGCTAGCTATAAGGTGTGAGAACTGTTGATTTTGTGGCATGGATCTCTCTGTAAAAAGTGGGGAACAGGGGATGATACGGAAAAATTAGGGGTGGTGGGTATCAGACTATAAAAGGTATACAGTGTCATTTCCCCCACCACATCTCCCCCAGGGCCTTCTCAATGGCTTCTATATATAAATCCAACTAGCCCATTCATTCCATCAGGGAAAAATCCAGGGATCTTTTCTCTAAGCTAGTACCCTAGGGTCTATTCATTTATGCCCTGAAATCATATAAGATTGGATAGTTTGCTTAAAGAGACTGATTTAAGCAGAGAGACATTCGAGCTGAAAAAAATAAACCAAAAAACAAGATGACTTACCATTGCTTGGCTGCAGAAACAAATAAATATATAAATAAATAAATATGCCTAAGCTAAAGCAGGAAAGTTATCTCAGAATTTTGAGTAAAACAATAACTTCCACCTTTTCGTGACATGACAGATTTTTAACTTTGATAATAATAAGTAAGACACTGCAGGTGAGCAATAATATTTCAGTGTTCATGAAACTGGCATTCCTGTTTTTACTCATGAAAACTAGATGCTTAATT
>NC_056745.1:853138568-853261068 GCF_019279795.1 Protopterus annectens
TCAAGTAGATGTCAAATGTCAGCAGTATGGTAGGGAAGAAAGAAAGAAATGGGAAAATAAGTTTTTAAAGTGTTATGAGTTGGCACATTTTAAAAATTCCCTGCAGAGTACTCTGTCAGTAATTGTGGGTGAACAAATAGATGTAACTAAGAAAATGATTTTTTGAACCTGGTTACAGGATTTGAATTGCCAAGACCCTTGTTAACTTTACTTCTGATGGCTCCCAGAAAAGCAATTACTAGAAAATGGAAATCAAAATGTAAACTAACTGTATTTGACGTTGTAAATATTGTAACGGAGATAAAAAGTTACATAGAAAAAAATGGAAATCGTGGGAACGGTACATGCAGAAAATATTTTGGAGGAGGAATGAGGTTTAAGGTAAGGCAGGAATTGACCATCTTATATAATGCTAGATTATACACTACACAGAAGAATATATATGATGTATAATGTCTGTAACTGTAAATGTTAATTTGGTTTGTTTCCTTTTATATAAATATGTCTGACAGTGTCACAAGTGATAATTCAATAAGGGATGCTAAAAAAGTCTAAGGTGACAAACTTGCTCAATTTAGCAAAAGTATTTCAGAAAGTAGGGACTGAAGTTAAACCAGAAGTAGACAAGAGTCAGAGAGCAACCATAAAGTGACAAAAAGCATGGGAAATAACAGAAAGAATAAAACCAGAGGAAAAGAAAAAAAAACTGGAAAGGCCACAATTATTGCAGAAAGTATAGAGTACTTCTGGAAGCTGGTTATGTACACATTGATTTAAAAAGTCTATAGAGGAAATGGGAGCCACCGATAAATGTAGGTTCAATGACACAGAACTATAAACAGTTGCATATATTGCTGCTGGTTATGATATACTCATGCTTGAGGGGTTTTATACAAAAAGGGCCAACAATGTGTTGACTGTTGCATTGCAGATTGTGCAGACAGGGTAATATACAAGCTGAGAATCACTGGAAACATGAACCACAAAGCATTTCTCAGAAGGAAGAAGCTCACATCACATGTAATCAACCAATATTAACAGTTAAGAAAGCAGAAGCAAGAAAAATAGATTTTGTTAGTCAAAGAAAAAAGAACAAAATTATCACTAATCACTGAAAAAACTATACCCAGTAATTATATTGTCCTACGTACTGAGACACAATCATACAATACCAGAATTTACAAGCAGAAATTAAACAATGTGAGATAAAGGCACCCAGATAGTTCCAATAATAGCTAATGTAAGAGAACTATTAAAAATTTTAACATACTTAAATATGCTGTCAGAAGGAAACAGTTATGAGTACATTTCTTGTACTGAAAAGAGCAAGTCTGACAAACATCAAAGACTGAAGAAATATAAATTTCACGAGCTCCACTCATACCCTGACTCAAGAACAGTGTCCATTCCTGTCACACTGTTAGAAACCTAAAACATTTGGAGGAATTAAAAAAAAATGATCAGCGCACTGAGACCGCTGTGGGGGATAGAGGTGCTGCAGCACCATGTACACAGCAGTCACCCTGTGTGATGTCTTTTATGTGACAGTGTCAGTTTGTGATGGTCTGCAGCTATTGTAATATGTGATCACATATCTCACGTAGTGAGCTTGGGTCAGCTCCACTGGCTGTAGCAACTAGATTGTTGGCCACAAGTCAGGCTTCATTTTATGAAATATACAAAGGAATAAAATGCCTGTCCTATGTCACAGAGATACACTACAGTTAGCTGTTAGTGCAGCTCAGAGGACAGTTTTTTTTTCCAGCGCTGGTCCCAAGTAACTTCTCACCATTTGTCAGTCTAAGAAGATGATGCAATGAAGAAATGCATTGCCAGTTGTACACTCCAGTTTTTTTTTTCTTTCAGTGATATGCAGTAGAACAGCTTGATCTGCATTGCATGTTACTACATGCTGTAAAGATCCTAATGGCTTTACAGTAAAGTCAAGGACAGGATCCAATCTGCAAGTTCCCCCTCTGGGAAAATACATTGGTGTATTCTCACCAAACATTTCCTATTATAGTACAAGGTATGGATTTACAGCTTGGTTATCTTCTCTACCTTTCCTTATGAATGGAAAAAATGATATAGCCTAACTTTCTATATTATACATTTTTTAATCTAATCTAATTTTGATATGTTCCTACCGTGTTCCTGTCTGAAAGACGGTAACAGAACCATTTTACATGTAAAGTGTAATTGATGGCCACTTTTTTGCAGTTACTGGCTTGAATGGAGTTTTACATCAGGTCGTAAGTACTTCTTTTAGTAAGTCCATTTATCTCAGTCTGTAGGCCTATCATCACCTGACATTCATTTACCAGGGGATTTCAGGGTGGACAATTTTTATTTTTTTTGTAGCTGTACATCTTCAGTTTGGAATGGTTTACATGTAAAAGTGGAGGTTTACAAAATTATTTGGGTAGTGCTTAGTGATTATTTTTGCCTTCATTCTTTGAGCCACTTCTCTACTCATTTCTTGAGCTACTCAGTATAAGGCATCCATATTGTATGCCTGCTGTTGTTTGTCTTTTCGGCTTTTCCCAGTTAGGGGTCACCACAGCGGAACTTCGGTTCACTAATGATTGGCAGTAGATTTTTATGGTGCCGAGTTGCCAGCCCGATGCTCAGCCTTCAGCGAAGGCACGCCCATTCATGCATGTCTTTCCGAGGCCACTCGACCGCGGGGAGGACATGCATACTCCACACAGAAGGCACTCCAGCCGATATGCCTGTATGGTAACTTATTTACCATTTGACAGTTGTTAGACTTTGTAGGTTGGTGACATTTTCTGAAATGAAGTACTTTGATTGCGAGTATCAGCTTATAAAGAAGATTTTATCTAGATTAAGTTAATAATGACGGCATTATTATATGTTTTGTGTGGCTGCTAGTCTTCACCCTCGATTCATTCAACACCTTCATCAGAACATTCTTCTCAGTACCAGGTCAGGCCTTGCTCCCTGATTTTATGACAAAAGCATTTGGCAGTGCTGAATTGGTTTAGTTTACTTCAAATCTGCTTTATTGTACAGATACTCTTCTTACTACATAGCAACTATGTTTTATGTATATTTGCTTTATTGAATGAAATTTTGACATTTGTAATAGTTTGTGATTTATTTCATTTACTTCTTTATCTGTATATCATTGTTTTGTATACATGATCTTTTACGTTTACTTGAATTTGCAAATTAGAGTTTTATTAAATCCCAGCTTTAGTATTTTTATTTTGTCGTTTGGTCTGTCCTGTTGACATAGGTCTATTCTGTTTCAATACATTGGTAAAGTGCTCACACATGAATGAAAGAGATGATTATTTGATGATATTAGGACCACAGAAAACTACTGCTAATTATAACATTAAACATACTTTGTGTCGTCCGGGAAGATGGCTAAACTAACATCACTACTCTCAGTGAGAACTTTGTCTGTAATCATGAGGTAATCATCCTCAGAATTCAGCTCTTCTATAGTGAACACTATATTGTGACATGATATTGTATGCTGAACTCTCAACATCTAGAGGAAATCCTTTATTTCATCTCAGGAATAGTCAGAGATAATATAATGGTCAAAAGAAACACTAGAAAAATATCCTGCAGGCAAACTACATGAAAACAGTAATAGACACCACAAGCTGTGAGCATTTGACCATCACCTTAGCTCACTGGCATACTAGTTATAATCAGGCAGCAGTCTGCTTTCAAGAGAAATATACTGCCTTCAAAAGTAGAAAGAGAGGGAAAGATAATGCATCAAGTTAAAGAAAAATTGGAGCCACAATGCTCATACATCTGCAGTTGTTGTGGTATGTAGCTGGACCTCATACTCACTGAGATTTAGGTATGGATTATTTGAGTTGTCTCAGTATTCATCAAAGAACTGCTGTAGAGACATCTTCCTGTCAAAAAGTTTCTGCTGCTAATGATGATGATGTAAACAAGAGTAGGAAAATGTATTTGATACCTCCTTTCTGGGGTACGTACACTGAACCACCTTGATAACTTTTTCCAAGTATGCTGAATGTGTAGGCTTTCCATGAGTCTGTATTCAAACAGACATATTGAATCTACAGGACTCCTTAAAATTTTCTCCTTGCTTTAGTTGGTTTGGGGCTTTCCAGGTAGGAAGGGATGACTATCTGTTATCCCAGCATCACTAACTAAGATTTCATGTATCTGGCTTTTCTTAACAAGGTAGATTTATTAAAAGTTTGGCAATGTGCACAAGAAGTCAAATCATACTCTTTGCACAGACATTATAAGCATTGTAAATTATAGCAGCCCTTAGGAACAATCTTGCTCTTGCAGAAAAAGTTGTTGATGAATTTTTTTGATGACATTATAGCCAGCACAAAAATTGTCTTATCCTAACAGAAACAGCAAAACAGAAATAGGCATGTCAATGTGTCAAAAAGACTGCAGTGTCAGAGCTATAGAGGAAATGTATAATTCTACCTCTAAACCTTTCTTCCCTGGTCTTCAAATAAATATGGGCCAAAACCCAGATGGACAACCCAATAATTAAAATATAAATAAACAAACAAATAAGTAAGTGAGTAAATAAAGAAAAGAGAACACCCAAATCTGAATACTTATCAGTCTTGAAACGTTTACTAGAAATACCAGTAGAGCCTAACAGGCTAAGTGACTGTTCATTCTTGCAACAAAAGCATTGATGACAGTGTAGGTTATTCTTCCCTTTGCAGCCATTTTCCAACTGATGACCTTGTTATGGGAGGAAGCCATGGTTTGGGGATACCTAACTGCTCTTGAAATGTGGTGAAAAGATCGGTCCTTGTCTTTGGCTAAGTTCTGATCATTTGTCATTAAATGCAGCAATGATCCTACTATTCACATATTTATGGTTTTAATGTATAACCTTATGTGAAAGCACTTTATACTCCTAAATGGATCCCAGGAGTAATTGAGAGTTATCCAGAGCCTATGTTTCTCACACTGGTCATAGTTCATGGCTCACCAGTGAAGACTTGTGTATCACATAAGACTTAAATTCATGGAGACTGTGCCAGTCTGTGAATCTGAGAAAGAAACATAATATTCACTAAACAGTGCAGAGGCTTCCATTTGTATGTTACTAGAGACAATTGTCATACCTGTGGAAGTCATTTCTGAGGATCCCACAGCTGTGCTTGTCTGAAAGAAGACAAATGTACTCTTAGGTCTTCACCTGTACCTCCTATCACATCTCCTAAATGTTTTATGAAATCTCTGTCATAGTAAATATGTCCAGTACAGTGAGTTAAAACAAATGCCACCACACAATATTTATTCCAAATGACATCAGAAAGGACTAATGAAAAATAACATTCAGGAAGTTTAAGGAATCAGAGCAGGAAAAGGACAGATACCAGTGTTGTTTAGCATTTTACTGAGCTTTGTGCGTTTAGTATACTCTCATCAGACTTTAGTTAACAAGTTGCTGAATGACAAAAAAATACAAGCTGTGCAATGCCTTTTTTAAATTAGTATGTGGAGGAACTGGTCCATTGAAGAGGTCAATGTAGTAAGTGACCATTTCTGTTAAGATGTAGTAATTGCAGAAATGGATACAATAAGCAGCAATTAAGTGTCTTTGCTTAAACATAAAAAGTGTTGTGTTTTTATTTTGTTGGATTTTTTGATGTTTTACTGTAAAGTTTACATTTGAGATCTCAGGCAGTACCAGAAAATAGTTAGAAGTGCATGAGTCTTTCCCCATAAGTGGCATGTTATGTGTATGCTGAGTATTGAATTCCAGGTATTGTCCAAGCAGGTAAGCATATGCACTGTTTTTTCAAAGGTGTAACAACTGTGTGAAATTTTTAAGAGTTTAAGTTTTAGAAGGACGTAATATGCTATATGAGGGGACTGCAGGAATTGTCAAGCTGGAAGTTCACCAGGTGCAGAAAGGATACTGAAGTGAAATTACAAGCACATTTTTATGATAGCTCTATTATGCTTTATCATGCTTATTAGAAATCAAAACTGTACAGATTGGGGGCTGGGTCTGAGTTCAACAAACCTAACTTCAGTGACAGAAAGTCAATGAATGATGTGTCAGACAAAAGTATTTTTCTTCTGATTAATTTAATTACTTTCCTGTCACTGAATTTGGTTTCTCTGAACTGGAATATACCACAGTTTGACCTTATTTAGTGCTTTGTACCCATTCAGTTTGACCACATATATGCTTCCAGTTTCATTTTTCCACAGTGGTAATTACTGGGTCTATATTATATTTTCGAAAGTTTCAGACATCGAACACCATATGGTCGACACCATATAAGCGATGTTTGAAATTTCGAAAATATAATAAAAAAATAAAAATAAAAAACTATAGTTACCTAAACTCTGTAGGCAGGGGGGCAAGGCCCCCTGCACCCCCCACACTCCCGCTACTTAAATATTGCTTCTCCGAGATTGCACTGCATTGATGTAAAGGGAAAATATTCCCTGTGGCGGTTTCCGTGTTACGCGAGCGATGTTTTGATGTTTCGACCAATCGGGTTCACTCAATACATGTTCACCATTTACAATTTTTGATCATGCGATAGGAACCCGTAATTACTTATATTTCTTATAACTATCACTTTAACATTTTTATTTTTTCAGTTTAGTAATATTTTGCTTTCTACGACTGTAATCTTGCAGATGTCACTAGAAAAAATAGTATAGGCAGAAATCCTTAGGAAAGGATAGACTTGCTCAACCTAGTGTACCTATCAGTTTAAGGAAATCAAAGAAATAAATGCACTTTCAAAGAAAAATGTGTGCCATTGAGTTTATTTGTGTGCTTTTAAACTGCAGTTCCCACAAACATATAACAAAGTATAATTTTTACTAATCTAGGTTTACAAAAGTAGTTATATCCCTTTAAGATGCCCTTTCTATTTAATGCTCGATACAAGATCTTCACATGAACAAAGATGTAATTTCTCATTGCCCTGCTTGAGATAACTGGCTTCATGATTCGTTTTTCCTGTTTACATTATATACTGTAAGCAGAAAGGAATGTTTACATTTGCACTCTGCTAGCAAGGAGATAGCAAATACTTTTGAATGACTGTTTTGCTAGATGTGTGTAAATGGATTCAGTATCTAGTATGTTCATTCTTTAAACATGTGCTGGTAATGTTAACAAGATAACCTTTATTTATCTTTAACAAAAATATAACACTAGAAGTAAAAATTGAGAGATACACTGTAACTTCATTAGACTTGAAATGTGTATTTTCTTAAGATGACTGTAATAGTTGTAAGCTGTCCATTTTTTCACTTTTACTATGTAGTTCCTTTGCAGTTGTTTGAATAACCATAACAATTTTTTCATCGATTAGTCATAATGCAAAACTTAAATGCAGAACAGACAATATGCTTTAGGGTTAACAATACTTTTTATGTGACTGTGATCCATATCATCTTAAATGTGTATACGCTAACAACCATTTAAAGATGCTCAAATATGGAAACAATAGTTTGATTAAAACAAGTTTTAACACTGGCTCCATTGCTGTTGTGATTTTCATAAAGAAATATGTAAATTATTATGTTTTTACTTTTCATATTATTAGCTCTCTGTATGTAAATGGGTATTTGTTTAGTGTTTCTACAGCTGCAGTTATTCTTTCATAGTCAAGGTATTAGTTGTGCTTAGACTAGGATAGTTATGTTTTTGCAACATATTTGACTGTATACCTAAATATTTTATTTTAAATCCCATATTTCAGAGCACAGCGTTGTCAATGATACTGATATTACTTCAGACTGTGTAAAAGGCCAAGGAGAAGGTTACCGGGGTACAGTGAGTACCGCAGCAAATGGTATCCCATGCCAGCGTTGGGATTCCCAGTACCCCCACAAGCACAAGTTTACATCAGACAACTACAGGTGCAGGTACGTTCCACACATCTTCTTCCAATGATCCCATAGCATAAGCTATTCTGTTTTTATTAAATGCAAATAGTAAGCCATGTAGCAGTTTTGTAGTAGTGTTCTATTGCATGTGGTTATTTGACAGAATATAACAGATGCTTAATTATAACATTTACTAGTATGGTTGCACTTTAATTTATGACCACTATCTTGCTGCTGTCATCAGACCCCTTTTTCCTAAATTATCCATTATTCCTGCTGTCTCCTGATTTTGGATGATGTTAGGATGAAGAGGTAGGAGCTGGGTCTGTAGCTGTTATCCTTCTGAATTAGGGGGATTGTTTTAAATGCTTCCAATACCCTTCACCCATCAGCCAGCATGCACTGTCTAATGCTCGCATTGCGAATGTGAATCTATTGCATGCTTCTACACACTCACAGCTCTCACCTGGAGTGTAAATGCTCCATTGCTAGGCTTGCCCCCCCCATGTCATTCTGTGCACAACTGCAGTACTGACCTGATCCTCAAATGGTATTCTGGAGGCAGGGTATCACAAACTCTCTTCTTTTGCTGTTTTTCAGTACTGCACGATGTAATCACTGTGACTCATTCAGTCCCAGAGCTGCCATGTAGGTTGGCAATGGCTGACAAAAGCTAGATGCAAAGCCAGAATTTCCAGATATATCCTTAGGTCTAAGGTACAAAATCAAGAACTAATTTATGGTTCAAAAGGAAGTTGCTCAGATGATGGTGAATAATTCTTGATACTGAACACTCATTTACAATAGTGTAAAACTACTCTGCCCAAATAATTAATTCTTTGAATCAGTAGTAGTTACTTCTTCATAAGCAGGCCCATTGTTTTGCCATTTTTTTTTTGTAAAGTCAGGCAATGTTCTGTGATTTTCATTGTCTGAGTATATATATATCTCAAATTCTGTAAGAGTTAAAAGGAATTAAAGTACAGAAGTTATTCAACACACCTTCCTCTTCACAGCAACAATATTAATATGTCATCTAGACCCAATGGTAATTTTGTATTGAACAAGTAATCTGATTATATGTAAATTGAGCTATTATGATTATGCAAAAAGTATTAACATCTCTGTAAACACAGTAAATTGTCCTCAATTATTAGTATCAGTGGTGGATTATAATAGGAGTGAAATGACTAGTCATCCATGGCACGCAGCTTTTGATGGTCCCATGACTAGCCAATAAAAATATTCCCAATGTCGAAGTTTTACTCCCTCCTATTATCGTTTCTCTCTTCAGGACTTTTGCATTCCTTTGCCCTGGTACATCCAATAGTGGTCTTCTTTTCCATTCAGTTCCTTCCAATTTCTACCTCATGAAAAAAATATGCAGAATTTTAATGGCAGGTAGAAATCTCTTTCACTTGGTTCTGCAGTGCAGTCCAGAAAAGATCTCCGTGGTGGTTGCAGATACAGAAGGATCTCTTCCACTTAGATCCATACTTTGAATTGCAGAATGGAAAGTTTGCCATGCTTTGAATTGCAGAATGAAGTATGTGTGCATGGTACTTTGGATTGTAAGTACAGGGCTGAAAGTAAGTGCGTATCTTTGCAAGGACAGAATACTCTCCCTTACTTGGATCCATGCTTTAAATTGCAGAATGGAAAATAAGTGTGTGCGTGCAGTACCTTGTATTGCAGGCACTGAGTGTTTTGGAACCATGCTTTGAACAGCAGAACAAAAAGTGTTTGTACACGTGTGTGTTTGTGTGTGTGTGTGTGTGTGTGTGTGTGTGTGTGTGTGTGCACGAGCGCACGCGCGTGTGTGTGCATGTGTGTGCGTGTGTGTGTGTGTGTGTGTGTGTGTGTGTGTGTGTGTGTGTGCACGAGCGCATGCGCGTGTGTGTGCATGTGTGTGTGTGTGTGTGTGTGTGTGTGTGTGTGTGTGTCTGCGTGTATATGTGTAAAAGTATGTGTGTGTGTGTGTGTGTGTGTGTGTGTGTGTGTGTGTGTGTGTGTGTGTGTGTGTGTGTGTGTGAGTGAAATGCTGCAGTTAGGCAGCACTGTCTGGTTAATTGATTTGCTCAGAATCACAAGGCAGAATCAAACTTTTACCCTTAACAACAGAACTTGGAGCCTAATTCTCCACTTCAACTGCCAGACCTCCATTCATTTCTTATTTATTTATTCATTATTGCAATTAATGTCAGTCATTAGAGTTTCATAGTTTTTTTTCTGATTTATAAAATGCATTTTCATGCAAAACCTATTGTTCTGTTAACTTTTAGATTTACAGTAATCTGCTCTTATCTGTCTCCAATTTACAGAGCATCTCTGATTTTGACTCGTGTTTATGTCCTGCCCTTGAGTAAAGTCACTTCACTAGACAGTGCTTTAAAGCAACTGGAAGTTTGTGATCAGCTTCTCATTACTTTTTTAACTGTTTAGTTTGAATGGTTTAGTACTTAAATTGTTTTATGCTTTTATCTGATAATTTTGCAATTTGTTTAATGCACAACTTTTATATAAACACTTAATACATGTCAAGAGGTTAGTCCATGCACAAAAAATAATACATAAAAAAATTAAAACAGCTCACTTCATTTTTCAGTGAATGCTTTCAAAGAGTGTTACAGAGCATACATATTTAAATATTAAATAAGAAAAAGCATGTCATAATGAAAAAAAGCTAATGAAACTATTCAACAACAACCAGAGAAAAAGCAGGAAAAATGAAACATTGCAGAAACAAGGGGAATGAACTTTACAATAAAATCCCCTTATATAAGTAATTTTAAATTCACATCTCTCTATTACATTTTAAAATATGTTCTAAAATAATATGTTGCAGTACCTTCAAATTATCCTAATGATATATTACACTTTTAGCAGCAAGATTTACTGACCTTTTCTAGTTTGGCCATTACACAGATTTTTTTGCACGTTTTTTTTCTACTAGTTTGCCCTGTATGTAGCAGGCTATCAAGGTATACAAATGCATAATCCACAATGTCTGCATAGCATATACATTTGTGGTCGACGGTCATCTTTTTACCATGGATGGAATCAAATTGTTTTACTACATAAATATAGATGTTGTAAGTGCCATAGGAACTTTTTTATCCTAGCTAATGAATTTTAGAGAGGATAAAAATATGTCTTCTACAAAAAACTATATTACATCTATACTGCCATTGGAACTGACAGTGACCAGAGATGGGTAGTTCTATACTAGTCACAGATCATAGTGTCAGTAGCACAGCTGCCTGTTTGCAGGATTTCAAATATAGGATTGGAGATTCCTAATGTTCTCTTGAGTTAAGCACATGTACGACTTAACCAGATTCTAGTTGTCATCGGGGCACTCATGGGCAAATAGCCAGTTCTAACGTAGTGTTATTTTTTGCACATGGCACATTTCACATAGTCTGAAAATGCTTATTAATATGGACATCAACTGAAAAACTGCTAAGAGTAGCCTCAAGTTTCCAGCATTTAGTGCATATTCTGAACATCCAACAACTATTAAAACAATACATAAAGAGCTGAAGTTTAGAATGACTAATATTTGTTAGATTTGCAAATGGCCTACCAGGTATGTATCATCTATAGCCTTTAAGGTAATTGTAAAGTATACTTTCTATGTAAAATTGTGTATGTGGAGAGGTTATCAGTGTCCATCAATCTATTTTCCCCATCTTTGTACATGGGGTTGGGATGTCACATCAATAGTGACAATCATCTAGAGTCAATGTGTAAACCACTGGCTGCCTAGTGCCAACAACTGTTGGTGTTCCATACCACACTCATGCATGCAGACTTACAACTAAGGCCAATTTACAGTTTTCTATCCACCTATTGCATGGTTTGGAATGTGGGATGAAACCAGAGTGTCCAGAGAAAACCTACACAAATGCTGGGTGGACCTGCAGACTTCACGGAATGTACCCTAGCTGAAAATCAGACTGTAGGATCTCTTGCTCTGTGGCAACAAATCAAAGTTGGAGCACACTGCTAGAAGTGCAACCACAAAAACAGCACTCTGATTTACAACTTTTTGTGGTGGGAAGAGGCAATGCCACCATTTATATGTATTTGTTAACCAGGGTAGAACTGTGATCCACATGGACCATTTTAAGCTCTGCCTAGGAATACTATGTGATTAAATGACTTACAGTCACACAAGTAAATGAAGGCTGAGATAATCAAACCTGGACCACAGTTAGCATTGGAGCCTCTTAGACTTTATCTTCTGCACTAACTGGCAGACAAATGTTTAATGAAAATACATGCTAAACCACCTTCCCATAACCACCAGTCCACTCTCTAGACCAAACAAAAATGCTGACCAGACTAATCATGATGACCTATGGATCCATATAATTCAGAAAATTCAGTCAGTACATGCATAAGGTTAGACATTGTCTGTTTATATTTGGAGACATTTATTGTTTTCCATAAATATAGGCAAAAGTTAAGCCACTTCCATATTATTTTTCAGTCTTATCCTATTTGTTTATGATGGTGGTGAGCTTAGGGTAAAGGCAGAGCATTGTATGATAGTATGCAGCCCACAAGCTAACACAGTGTGCTGAAAGGATAACTAACAATGTACAAGGGTATTCCAGTATTAGTAATTAGGTCCAAATTTGCTATCTTTCAAATTGAAATTGTTTAAGATGTGTAAAGAAGGTATATGTTGATAGTGGAAAAGTCTCCAGTTGGCTCGGATATAGAGAAAAGTATTGAGAAGTATGAGTGGTTAACGTTTATAGTACATATTGATTGAAACAAGAAGAATCACAATGAAACAAGTAGCAGGAATAAAAATAACAAAAGCACAGACTGAAAAATGGCGATCATAAAGTCAATAAATAAATACATAAATTAAAGAAAAACACTTGAAACTAGTTATTCCAAGCTGTAAAGCTGTATTCCAGTAGATAAACATTATGAAAAGGCTGTAAGGAGGGTGTGGCTATATTAAGAGGTATAATCAGACCTCCATTTCAAAATTAGAATATTATCTAGGAGAGACCCTACCTAGCTTTCTCTGTGCATTTCTGGCAAATATAGTTCCAAAAAGAAAAGTAGCAAGCAGGAAGATACTTAGGAAGGATGTATTTGCTTAGATCAAAACGTTTTTAGTTGATACTGCTGATCACATGCATGCTGACATTGCAGTGAATGAAGCCACATATATCTTTAACTTGAAAACAGCTAATTCAAATAATCTAACAATTTATAGAATCCCAGAATATATGTTCAAATTAAAAAAAATTCAATCTTGGCTAATAAGGAATTAAAATCATATTTAGTAACTAATGACAATGAAGAAAACAATAACATTATTTTATGAGATGCCTTCAAGTCCTACATTTATGGGAAAGTCTTAGGTTTGTGTAAAAACAGATTGAAAATATGGAACAAATAAGTATCAGATATTCAAGTCAATTTAAAATCTACTGAGAAAAAAATAAAAAGGGGATAAAACTCTAAAAGAAACAGTTAAAAGATGGGAAAACAATTATCAACATTTGTAGAGCATAAAACTGCTGTGTCTTTAGAAATAGTTAAATTTAAATATTTTGCAACTAATACTAGAGGAATGTATAATCTGTTTAGAAGGTCAAAAATAATTACAAGATGAAATCAAATTCAATGTACTATATCATCAGAGAGTAAAATCTTAAAAGGAATTTCAGAAATTTTACAAGAATTTAGATTTCATTGTAATAGATTCATCTCTAACAATACCACTTATGAACAGTAAAGTTGAGTTATGACTTTTTAAATAATAAAGTTTAAAAAAAATGCAAAATGAAAGTCAGATCATTTATGTAAGCTAATCAGTTTAGTAGAAATTAATCTCTAACTTAAAAAAATAATAAATACATTTCCAGTTACTGATGGAATCATGCCAGAAAATCTATAAGTATCATCCTTCAGGCTTTCTTAAAATGTTACATAAAACAAACCTTGAACTTCAGCAATTTAATATAATCTCCCTTCTGGGAAATATTCTTTGATTTCTGCAATATTAAAACAGAATAAAGGTTCATTAGAATGTTCCATTTATAAATGTTGATTATGAATTATTCACTTCCATTTTTAATAAAGATTACAAAACTATATTGCAGACTTCATAAGTTATAATCAGACTGGATTTATTTTGAAGAGACAAATCTAAGATAACATTAAGAGAGTTTTGACTTTACTAGGTTATATTAATTTTATTAAATTTGAAGCTGCATACATTAGTTTAGATACAGAAAAAGCTTTTGACTTATAAGTTGTGGTTCTTTATTTGTACAATTGAAGTTTTGGCTTGTCTAATATGTTTATTAATTTATTAAGAAGTGTGAGTATTAATAATGCAGCAATTGTTAAATGTCGATCATTTTTTATCTCAAGCTACTATTTGTAAGTGGACTAGACAAGGTTGCCCTTTATTACCTTTATTGTTTGCATTCGTGATGGAACCACTTGCTGAAGCAATTATACAAAGTGTTAATATCACTGGTATCTTGATAGGACATTCTTATAATTCAAAAATTTTACTTTTGTGGATTACATTCTTTTAACTATTACAAATATCGATGGAACAGCTATTCATTTAAATAATCAATTGTTTAAACATTATGTTATATTTAATTCAGTTTACAGCTCTTACTCCTAATAAACAATCAACAGCAATAAAACATAGATTAGCCTATATACATAAAAAAAAAGCAAAAAAAGAAAAAAAATTGTAATAAAGGAGGTTTAAAATGTCTTGACATTGAAGCCTTTTGTTTGGCCTCTACCTTTAAAATGATAATACATTCGTTACAGTCCTCATAATAAGCAAATTGAAAAGATTTATGTTTGGCGTTAATAAATTAGAACATTTTAAAAATTTAGACAATTTAACAGCAATCACAGGTAATAAAATGCAGATAATTATATCAGTTTTTTACAGTATAATATATATAATCCAACAGAGGTTCCTTATATTAATGTTCTTTTTAAATGCTTTTGGCAGTTTGTATTTAAACATTTAGATTTGAAGAAACGGATATTTTTTTTTTCCTTTTTCTGCCTATAAAATTTTTAATAGATGAAACTAATGCATCAAAATAAGTAAATGGAAAAGGGGATGATTTCTTAGAGGACATTTTTAAACACTCTCATTTATGTCAAGAAAATCTATTTTAGAATAATTTGATTTATTAAAAATGAAGAATGGTTAATAATTCAAAGTATTAAACAGTCTTGCAGTCAAAAATACAGTAGGATATCCACAGTCAATTTGCTTACGTTTGCAATATTTGTGTGATGTTGTTTATGATAATTACATCAGCAATTGTAATTTATCAGACTTGTATAATCTTTTCTTATAGAATACAAAATTTATTTAAATGCAAAATTTTGTAAATTCTTCAAAAAGATATTTGATTCTTGAATATATTGCAAAAACATCTAGGTCTCCTCTCTGGAAAATGTATGCATATAAATTTACTCACAGAGCAGTCCTTATGCCAAATAAATTTACTCACAGAGCAGTCCTTATGCCAAATAAATTAAATAAAAATTATCAAAATCAATAAATACATAAGTTTTGGCAATGTCATTTGGAAGAGTGGCTGTACTGGGAGCTTACCGTTTACTGTTATTCAAAGCTTTCTGATTTTTGGAATGAGATAAATTGCTTTACTAAAATTATATGGTCACATAATTTTCATATGTCTAGAAATATATATTTTTTTACAATAACCATATTTTTTTAATGGTTAAAACTGTCAATTTTCTTTATTATGGATTAACTTAATTTATGCTAGAAAGGAGATCAGTCAGAAAGGAGATCAGTCAGAAATGGATGTTAGCAGAGCCATCAACTTTACTTGACTTTCTTACAATATTAAGATTAATTCATGACAATAAAATTAACATGTTTAAATGTGAGGCAAGAGTTAATTTACCAGATTTTAAATTTTGGATGAAATATCAGATATTTCGATTAAATTCAACTTTAAAAAAAATTTAGCATAATAAGATTATATTTTATACATACTTCTGGATTTACTTTTATTTATCCATTTAATTTATATAATTTTTTTATCAGTTGCTCAAAATTTTAGTTTACTTTATAGTCTTGACAAGTGTAGTTAGAATGCCCAGCTCACATTATACATATAGCAAAATACTTGCTTTGTAGGGTGTTGGCTGCTTTCAGCATTTAAAAGAATATATGAGAATAATTTAAAATTATTGCAATTTTGAAATCTGACACTACATTGTATTTTGATTATCTTTCATTACAATGTTTGTTATATATGCCATTTACTGGTGCTATCATTTTATATTCAATTTTTTTTTCAATGAAAAGTACAAATTGTCTTCTATAAGACAGCAAGTGATAGAGTGGCAATCCTTCCTTATCTGTTGATAACTGTCATTTTGTATTGATGAGTAAATCAATAAATATAAATACATATAAATCATTCTTTAGCTATGTTAAAAAACCCTACATTGTTCAGATTGCATTCGTATTGAGGACTCCTGTTTTGACCCAATTAACATTGCCAATATTCTTGCAAACAAATTTAGTGCCCACTTCACCCCTGAGGTATCTTTTCAAACTCTAGAATTATCGGAGTCTCTTACTCCCCTTATTATCTCTAAAGATCATTTACTGAATGTGCTAACCAAGACAAAAAAGTCTTGCTCCAAGGGACCTGATGACATACCTGGTTCTGACAATATACCCAGTGTCTCAATTAATAGTGTTAAACATACCCTTACAGCCCTACTCCTCAGACTGTTTAATTTAAGTTCAGCTACTGGTTTTGTCATTGATGAGTGGCACACAGCAGTAATGATGCCCTTCCATAAGGATGGCCTTATAACTGACCCAGGTAATTACAGACCTATCAGTCTTACAAGCTTCCTCTGCAAAGTCATGGAATGCATTATAACTGACCTCATAAAATGTGATATCTTGCCTATTTAATCTGGTAAATTTATTGGAAAGAGTTACAGAGGATTTAGATGACAGCCGTGCAGTGCGAGCAGTATAGCATGCCCTGCCTTAGACATGATTCCCTATCCAGACATCTTACAAAAGCTTTAAAAATTGATCCATATATGATCATTTGGATAATAATCTGACTGAAAAGTAAATATCCCACAGTGTGAGCTCTAGGTGCCTCATCAGAAAGTATGAGTGTGACCAGTGGAATCTCTCAAGACTCAGTGCTGTGACCACTCCGTTTAGTGTTTCACTGACAGATTTCCAAGACCTCTGACTAACAAAGTTTGCAAATGATTGCAGACTGGGGGTTGTTGTAAAATCACTCTATGACACCAAAACCTTCCATAATGAACTTGCTCTGTTAAACTCTCAGTGTACTAAATATCAGCTCACATTAAATGCTATAAAGTGCAAAAGCATTTCTTTTGGTAGACAGCCCTTGCTGTCATCATACAATTTAGACAAAATGCCTCTACAAAATGAAAATATTGTTAGAGGCCTAGATGTTTGGGTTGACAGATCCTGTCTTTTGACCATCATGTAATAACAGTTGTCAGGAAATCCTTTTATTTAGCCCAGTTAATTACTGAAGGAAAATAATCAGGGTCTAAAGAGATGATCAGTCCATTATACTCAGTATTAATCAGACCAGTCATCAAGTACAATGCCCTGTTTGGGCGGTATCTCGCTAAATATATAGGTGAAAAAAACAAAGGTTCATATCCAAAAAGATTGCATGCCAAAAATTTCTAATGCCTTATTCCTTTATTCATTCTCTTTCAGACTTTTGAAGAGATACCTCTGTCTTGCTTATCTTTCCATTAGACACCCATTGTCCTGGACCTCCAATTTCACTGCAAGTCCAATATCTTTACAAATACTAAGACCAGGGGCTCTAAATCGTGATCAACAGGTAAAAATAAAAACATGCTAGAGGGACAGATGTATAACCAAATGCCTCCCAAAACAAAGAAAATACATTTACCTTGCTTGTTAAGCAGTGTGACTCACTTTATTCCTTTAAACTGTAAGCTACATGACATATTTGGTATTTGTAAATTTACTCTATGATTCACAGTTATGACTGCCCTGGAAAAAGGAGGTGTTGTCATAGGGAGGGCACTGGAAAGGAGTGAGTGGTGAGACTCGTAGATATTTAAATATCTATAAACCTCCAGTATTAATGAAGTGTTGTGCTAACTCTATAGTGTAAATAGAATAAAATGTAGCATAAACAAGGTGGCTAAAAGCAAAATAATTTAATGGTTAGCACTTTCACATCGATCACGATGCTTCATCAGACTAAAGCATCATGACTGATGTGAAAGCGCTAACCATTAAATTATTTTGCTTTTAGCTGCCTCATTTCTGCTACATTTTATTCTATTTAGTTGTTATTTTTTTGTGTAGCTGAGTTATCCGCAGTGGCATCACTATTTTTTGTATGTATCTTAACTCTATAGTGTGACTACATGCTCTGTTACCAGTGCGGACTGTAGAGACCCAGTGCAGTTTACCTTCAATCTTTGATTAAATGTGCTTATCTTGACAATCTCTTTTATATTTTATTTACTTGTCTGAATATCAGTTGTATGCAACAATCCAATTGACAATATTTTCAGACCACCTCTAATGACATAGAAGGATAAAGCCCTAGCTATGAACTAGACAACCTGGCTTTGATCTTCTGAAATTCCAACAGAAAACAGTCTTACTTTAAACATGTCACTTAACAAAAAGGAGTTTCTGGCTTGATGCTGAAAATTGATAAATTTGTGCTTATAAGGCTTAGATGGTTAACAAATGAATGAAGCAAGGTAACTGTGTGAGAATCTAAGCAACCACAGAAACAGCACTGTAAGGAATGGCAACAGAGACTGGGAAGAATCCTCCTAGACAGACAATAAGATTGTTCTAAAATTAGTCACATAGATGCCGTTGTGTTTGAAAACTGGAGAAACAATACAAGAGATGCTTCCTTATACAACAAGTGGGCTGTCTTTGGTAATCAGATAGAGAATGAAAACATGAGTAAGTGGCAGTCCAAAGGTGAAGAGGCATGCATTTACCAAACAAGAATAAATGATACCTTAGCTACTAGGGAGTTTCAGCAAGTGGGAAATCACCTGTTGAAGTTTAATGGAGGTATCCATAATACCACATGTGTGTTACTGAGGTTGAGATATTGAGATGGTTCTCAGTCGAAAACTGTTCCCTAAACAATTTGGCTTTATCAAATTTATCTGAAAACACTTTTATAGGTGTGACAAGTGATGAGCTTCTCTTGATCTTTCTCTTACCAGTGAGATTATTTATCTCCCCCAAGAAGCCTGAAGATTTAGAAAATAGAGCTTCTTGTTGATACCTGGGATAAGAAGTTTTGAACTTCCTGACAGTATTTGATAGAGATTACATTTAAGAAAAAAAAAACATAATATTTAGGGTAGCTATTTTGTTTTCCTGTATATATGCACACAGAGCCTTTTGCATTGTTTAAACTCATTCCACTTTTATGTCTACTAGAGAGGGAGTATTTATCTGTTTCCTTTACACTGTTGTTCTTTTTTTACTTCCAATGCAAAATTATGCAGCATTATTGCATTAAGTAAAACATTTGTGTCGTCATTTTTCAGTATAACCAGTGCCAAGCTTCACGCCAATACAATAGTCAGGGGTTTGACACATCTGTCAACAACTCTCTGTCCTTTGACAACTATATAGCACAAGTGGTCAGGAAAAATCCTTTTATTTATCACAACTGATATCTAGATGTAGCTCATCTAAGTTGAAAGAAGTTAAAATTTGTACTCTGCTCTAATTAAACCAATAATAGAGTATGATCCCCCCTTTGGTATAAACTTACCCACACACATCACACATCACATATCTGGAAAAGACACAGCAGTTCCTAACTGAAAACATACTGGTCTTAAAACCTGTGGCTACCAAGTATGACTTGAAGGCCTATCTCTGCACTTGATCTCTTAGAGACTAGTATATGGAAATATATATTTTGCATTATATGCCATAAAGGATCTAGTGCTTCTTTATCCCTTTCATTACAATAAAACAATCAGCTCCACAAACTCTACAACTAAGAACTTGAATCTCCAGCATCATAAAACTAAAACATGCTCGATAGACAGATTACTTTTCCAACATTTACACCCTCTCTAGAATAAAGTGCCTTTACATGCTAAACAGTGTTATGCCCTTCCTTCTTTAAGGTAACATTGATGACTGGCTGAGTATCCACAAATTCATCCCTGGCCTGCCTTGCTTTGCCGTTGTAGAGGAAAGAGGCACTTTATAACAGTGGGTAACAGCAATATATAATGATTTCATGAGTTATTAGCCTTGTAGTTCCTTTGACCTATGATCCTATGAATCCACCTACAACCATCAAGCTATAACTGGTACATTCATTTTCCTTGCTTCATGCATCTGGAGGCATTAGAAGGGTCAACACTAGAAGGACCAAACCAGAGATGTTATCATCATCACGTGTGACAGTGGGAGATCTCTAAGACAGTTTCTAACTGTGATACCTTTATTGCTTTGTAAACATGGTGCATCACAGTGCAGTATTTTTCCAGCCTGCACACCATGTCATTTTGCAAATCCTTGCCAAACATGCAGTCATGCATTGCAAATTCCTTCAAGCCAGCAGCTCTATTATCTTATATGATAATGGAAACTCAGTGATCTGGGGCATAGTGAGGGTTTTCTCACTCTATGCCACTAAGCTGACTTGAGGGGAAGTATTTATTCAGAAACTGGCTTGTACCTTTAGTGAGTTATCAAAACTAGATGTTGCAGATATGTTTGGCTTATCCTGACTTCTTGCCTCTTCCTTTAATGTAAAAACATTTCTTGTCAAATTGTCATAGTAGATTTTGTTGTTGTTGTTGTTGCTGTTGTAGACTTTCCTGTAACAGTTTTTATTATAGTTTGGTTACTGAATGATATTGATTAGTAATTGGTAAACAGGCCACACATTTCACATTTTTGCACTAATTGCTCTGTTTCTACAATCACATTGTGCCACTGTACAATGTAGAAGATGAAGAGCAGGTCTCTGATCATAAACAGGATGTTATGTGTTTGAGACATTAATGTCAAGAAAGTCAACCATTGACAGCAAAGATCAAAAAGTGAATCCTGACATTCATTACAAGAATGCATAATTTCCTGGGTCATAATCAGAAAGACAATATCATAATTCTTTGTAGTGCATGGAGCTTTATCTGCTTCAATATACTGCAAAAGGTAGAAAATAAAAGCATTGTAACAGTGGTAGGTGTTATAGATTAGAAAATCATAGCAAACTAACAACTGTCACACAGAGAACAGCCACCCAAGAAGAGCATTGGAAAGCAAGTAAACAGCGTTCAGTTGATGAAAAATCAAAATGAAATGTTAATTTGGTTTAACAGCTTCCTTATTGATTTTAGATAGGTTTAGAACTTGCACCCTTCTAAACACAAAACTTTAAACTAAAAACTTTATCAGAACCTCAATATACAATCAATACATTTTGTCTGTATATTAAAGAGTAGTAAAGTCATGTTTTTTGATGTGAGGCTTCCTTGTCATACTTGCTTTTTCATTTGGATTTTTGCTGCTTAAACCTGCAGTGGTACAGCGGTAGCATTGTTGTCTCACAGCAAGAGGTTCTCCTGTTCGCTTCTCGGCTAGAGTGCCTTATGTGTGGAGTCTGCATGTCCTCCCCACAGTCGAGTGGCCTCCTAAAGACATGCGTGAATGGACGTGCCTATGCTGAAGGTTGGGCATTGGGCTGGCAACTTGGCACCATAAAAATCTACTGCCAATCATTAGCGGACTGGAATTCTGCTGTGGTGACCCCTAACCGGGAAAAGCCGAAAAGACAAACAACCTCCCAGTGGATATCATTCAAGTTTTGTTTCATTTATATACCTCATAATATTATTTACCAGTATTCCTTTCCCTACCTTTTTAAGTGAAAACTATCCATTACAAAAACATGTTGACTAAGGCTATCAACCCACAAAGTTAACTGTTTTAGCATACACATTCACCCAGTCAATTTTTGCTTAACATTAGGGTTATTATTTTGCTTTGCAGGATCTATGAGGATATATTTGACATTTTTATATGATGTGAAAGTCATCAGTTTTGCAAATGCTCCTACATGGTGCACATGGTTCTTACATTATATAATTTGCTCCCACATGTATGACAAATTTATTAAATTTCTAGTCTTTAATCAATCTCTTTAGAGTCCTACTTGTATATTGGATCTTTGGCCCTTCTAAACACATTACAGTCCCTGTGAAACTGTTACATTTTCAAACATAGGTACTAATATCTCTTGTTTTAGAGTTTACAATGACTTATGTTTATTTGCTTTAGAACTGTGCATGTGGCGAGGGGGACATATGTATCATTGTTGAGTTTTCCCTATCAGCATTGTTTAATAAAAAATAAAGATTGTACTCAGTCTGAGTTTAGGCATTTAATTTTACTGTTAATTTTCAATTTTCCTTTATTTTATTTTTTATTATTTATTATTTTAAATGTGCAACAAGCAATCATGAAGGTAGTGCATTTGAATGTCAAGTGCTGTATTTAAGGGAAGAAGGTTTTTGACTAATAGTTCCATCTGAAGAAGCAGTCTGTGTAACTGTAAAAGCTCTTATGTTTGGATTCCATTAAAGACATTTTACTGTTATAACTGCTGGCCATCGTTTTATTCTGCTCCATTTTATGCTTTTCCTGTTGGTTGTCCCATGGAGCAGGCTGTTTATCCGGTGTATTTTTGTATTGTTGTGCTGCGGATTTACTCATTAACTTTTTACTCAAGAACCTAGAGAGATGGCCGAGGAGAGTGCTTAATGTGGAATTTGATTATACACTGAGACCAGAGACCAGCAAGAAAGTAGGTAATGCCTGTGTTGAAAGATTTCTTAAAAATTTAGGAGATGACTGTAAACCACTTTTAAATGGGGAAACTGTTTCATTGAGTAACCAAACTGCAGAGGCATCTGTTGATATAACTTCCCTAAACAATAAAATGCTGCAGCTTGAGAATATGTTATTTAAGTTAAAAAAGCTGCAACTGCAAAGATATCATATGGAGACAAACCCGAAGCTACAAATAGTTCCTAAAGGTCTCCATATTTTTAAAATGCCAACATATGGATATAGATATACAGAACTATTAACGAGGTGGCAAAAAATGAACTTAGAGTTGAGTTTCAATTATATGAGCCTTATAATTGATTTCTTTAGACCAGAGGAGGAGTCACTGTGTCAAAAGGCTACCTCCCTTCAAAATGAGCTGTATAGTGAATTTCCTATGGAATTAGTGGATGTGAATCTTGGTGCTCTATTACACTCACTCAATATTTTTAAGAGGAAACAGCTGCAGATTAAAATCAAGAAAATTGAGTGAGACAGAAATGATTTTAAAAAATGGCCATGTGTTTACATGGCCGATAGCTGACAGAACAGAGAACAGCAGAGTACCTTACAGAAAAATATCTGCAACACATGATGCATCCTGTTCCATTAGTGTGGTGCCTGCATTAACACAAGACACTTTGAATATAGAACTTGCTACTGTCTCTGCATTTAGCCAAACAGTGCATGCACCATTACTAGATTCCTCCAGCATGGAGGTTGTTAATTCAACACAACAACAGGGAGCTAGAAGGAAAGAGGCCAGTACAAACCACAGGCAATAGGCTAAACTTAGTGAACATATGCAGCAGATGACTGCAATTGAAGCTACGACCAGTAGGGAGAACTCCAACAACATGAATGATGGTAAACAGCAGCAGAGTTTTCATCCATTCCCTCTGACTATGTCCAAGGAGTCAAAGCAGAACAAGGGTCAAGAGGAAACAGGAAATCAACCAACACCACATGCCTACTATAAAGAAAATCTGGACAGTCAAGGACAATTATTGATTTGGAATATTTCCAACAGAGTGTTAACTGAGACTGAAAAAGCAGTACTTGAGAAGGGCCTTTCTTTCATTCCTTCTCAGAAAGCAACAGTAACAGACTTTATTTTGGACTTAAAGTGCTTTACAAGGAATGTAATGTTAAAGCTGAATTTTGTAAATAGTAAATCTGATGAAATGTTATTTCAATTTGGCAAACCCAGTACTTAGATTCCAGTAAGTCATCCAGTGCTGGAAGTTTTTGAAAAACTGTGCAAAGAAGAGTTGTATAAAAACTGTAATGACATATAACAATCTGACTAAGCTAGATTATAAGGCACTTGTTGATTTACAAATGGATAACACCATTGTTATACGTCCAGCAGATAAGAACGATCCTGTAGTAGTAATGGATTACCAACATTATGTTACCAGAATGAGCAGAATGTTAATGGAGGATGAAGCTTATAAGCTGATTGCACAGAGGGAAGTGGACAGTATAATAAATAGAGTGAATAATGTACTAGAAGAGAGTTTACTATCCAGAGCTATTGAGTATTCCCTATATAAGTATTTTAAATAGAGAAACCTCTTATTCCAATCATACAGGGTATACCCAAAATACACAAGCACCCCACTAACCTCCTTTAAGACTGATAGTTTCAGGGAGAAATTGGTGCACAGAGTCGATTTTTATTTTTTAGACAAAAAGTTTAAACCTTTATTAGAATGTAGTTGTGTAATCTTACGTAACTCAAAAAAACATTTTCTGAGAGATTTATATGCTTTCTTCAGGAACAAGCCAGCATGGTTGACCTCATTCTGGTAACTTTAGATGTTCAGTCATTATTTACAAAAATACCTAATGAAAGTGGAATAGCTATGCTACAACAATAATTGATTAAGCATAGTAAATATGATACTAAGTACATAGATTTATTTTGTCTCCTTTTGGAGGCAGTTTTTAAAAACAATGTTTTCGTGTTTGAAAAGGACATCTATTTACAAGTGGATGGCATAGCTATGGGAACATCCTGTGCAAATAGGTATGCCAACCTGATGATGGCCACTTGGGAACAAAGGGCCATAATGGAGGAACCATACAGGGAATAAGTGTGCTTCTACCAATGGTTTGTAGATGACCTGTTTTTAATAAGGTGAGGCACAAAACAAGAGTAGGAGACTTTTAATTTTTATATTAATGGTGTCACATCCTTTTTGCATTTTTCCACTTTTCATTCATATGAGCAGATATCCTAATTGGACATAAGTGTGTCCAAGCCTTGAATAGGGGATGTTAGCACCAAAGTGCATAGGAAAACATGTCACAGAAATAGCGTATTACATAGAAGTAGTATGCATCCCCCACATGTATTCGATAATATAGTAAGGGAACAAGGTATGAAAATGTCCAAGTTATGTAAAAAAGATGAGGTTTATGTGACAGAAATGGAAGAATTGGAGAATAGACTTTTAAGCAGGGGATAAAGTACACACAAAGTTAGGCATACTATTCAAGAGGTCAAGGAAAAAAGAACAGAGAAGGCACATCCCTATTTCTCTGATGTAACTGAGGGGATGGAAGCTCGAATGCGGAGTAAAAATGAGCATAACATAGTGAGACTACCTGTTTATTTCTCCAGTAATGCCAGAACAGCCACTAATATATATAAGAAGTTTTGGCCTATTCTAGCAGCTGATGAAAGGATACTAGGACTTGTTGTCAATAACCCATGTTTTACATATAAAAATATGAAATCCTGAAAAGAAGGCTATGTTACTCAATGTGCAGGAATACTCAGCACAATACTGAGACTGGAATAGGTACCAGACCCTGTAATAGGTGCAACTTTTGTGAATATATAAATCCAGCAGGACAGTTCTATCATCCAGATTTTGATAGGACATTCACATTCAATGTTGAAGCCACTTGTGCCACAATAAATATGGTCTATTTAGCCCACTGCATAAGCTGTGGCTCATTCTATGTGGGCAAAACTGATCAGAGACTACGTGATAAGATGCTATCATTACTAGAACCTCCACTAATGCCTTAGCTAAACATGCTATTCATAAAGGGGACACACAAATTTCACTTCCTAGTTATGGCAAAAACTAGAGTAGATGGGAGACATGGAGATGTAGAAAATAGGACAGAAACTAATGAAACCTGCTGGATTATTAAATTAAGAGCTGACAGTGGCAGTGGCTTAAATGGTAAAGTCCCCATCAAACCCATATTGAAAGCTAGACGTCTGTGCAGATAACATAGTTTTAATATGATGCAAAAAAATGTGTGTATACAGGTGGAGTAGTAGGATAACATACATTTTTATATATATTTTTATATATTTTTTATTTTTATAGGTTGTTTATATGCAATTCACATACTGTATATATATATATATATATATATATATATATATATATATATATACTGTATAGGTAATGTGGTTGTAGCTACATATTTTATTATATAGCCTTGAATGTAACTAGTCTTAGTATATGTATTTAGTACTAGCTGTTTCTCAGGTAGCAATGATGGTATTTCTTTAAATGTGCAACAAGCAATCAGGAAGGTAGTGCATTTAAAAGTTAAGTACTGTATTTAAGGGATGAAGGTTTTTGACTAATAGTATTGTATGAAGAAGCAGTCTGTGTAACTGTGAAAGCACTTACTTTTGAATTCCATTAAAAACATTTTACTTTTATAACTGCTGGCCAACATTTTATTCTGCTCCATTTTATGCTTTTCCTGTTGGTTGTCCTGTGGAGCAGGCTATTTATCTGGTGTATCTTTGTGCTGTTGTGTTGTGGATTTTATTTTATTTTACCTTAGTGTGTGCGGTATTTTTAATAGTTGTTGCAGAAATTCTTTCACAACATAATTTACGTATTTCAGCGAAGTAAATGAGGTTTGGGAACAAATCAATGTGTCCAGGGACATCTTCAGTGTTTAGGGGTTAGGGAGAGTTAAACTGGAGTGTGGGATTTTGATTTAGGGAAGGATGTTAAGGTTACGAAGTAATGGAAGGTTTAAGCAGATTCTTGGATGGGAAGGGTTAATTTAATATGGGGAAGTTTAGAGGAAGTGAAGTAGGTGTAGGGTGAAACTTGGGGTGGTATATGTGAATGTAACTGGGAAAGGGAATCAGATTTATGTGTGATCTTTTAAGGCAAGTGTTATGTCTGAGATGACCTGTAGGTGTTCCTGGAGAACAGGTAGGCCTCGGGTTATTGGTTGGTGGCTGGTTGTTGGAGACAGGTGGTTTGTATATGTAAGATATATATTTTTTATTTTATTTTTATTTATTTATCATTTTTTAACTGGGAAAGTCAGACTTGGAACAAAGCCAATTTTCAGCAGAGGCCCGGGGAGAAATGCTCTAGATGCATGTCTTTGTAATGTGGGAGGAACCCAGAGCACCCAAAGGAAACCCACACAAATGCAGGGAAGACATACAAACTCCACACAGAAGGCACCCCAGCCAAGAATCAAACCAGAGAACCTCTTGCTGTGAGGTGACAAAGCTACTGCTGCACCACTGCGCCATCTGATATATATATATATATATATATATATATATATATATATATATATATATATATATATATATATATATATATATATATATATATATGGGCATAGGTTCATAGGTAGGTACTAGGCTATCGGCCCGAGGGCCTACGTAAGCCTAGCCAACAAGGTTCCCTGACTTCCACCACCCAAGAAAGTTATTTTCCTGCACCACTGTTGAGCAGAGACACAGAAGTGATCCCCGGGGTGTATTTCCTATTTCCCATACACTCATCAAGATTTTTCTTGAAGAGTGCTAATGAACAACTGTGCTTGACATAGATGGCTAGCCTGTTCCAGAGTATGGGAAGTCTCTGGGACAGGAATCTATCCCTCCAGCATGTCCTGTTTATTGTGGTGACAAGGTTTAGGTCCCTAGAGCGTGTAGCTCAGAGGGATTGGGATTTCTTTAGGTGTAGCATGTCCAACAGCTCTGGGTTTGACATAGCTTTATATGTTAGACAGAGATCACTTCAGAGTAGGCAATATGCTATGGAGTAAAGCTGGTGTTTTTTGAGATGGTCAGTGTAGGGCATCTGTTTGAGGCCAGTAATTCTCTTTGTGAGGTACTTCTGTGGCCTTTCCAGCTGCTGCAGATGTCTTGTGAGGTACATTCCAAAAGGGGCATTGTACTCTATAGTGGGTCTAATGAGTATCAAGTAGAGGGGAACAATGACCTCTTTTTTCCTGGATGAGAACCCTTTTATGATGAGGTGTGCCATGTAGAAGGACTTCCTGACTACTGTGGCAATGTGACTATCAAAGGACAGACTACTGTCCACCTGGGTCCCAAGGTCTCTTATCATTTTTTTTTCCCTTTGGCACTGAGCTTTTGGAAATGTGTTATGGCTGAAAGGGGGGTGACAGGTTTTAGCAATGGTTTTGGCTAGGTTCTGCTATATTAAAAAAAAAAAAAGAGAGGAACAAAAGAGGAGAAACGGTGTCACATTTGACAACTTTGTGAGGCCATAGGTCCAACAAGGGACTTATGTGTTGTTAAGAGTTGCTGTTATTTTTGGTGGGTGGTTTAGTTAGATCCTTTTGTGAGGAGCTCCATTTCCATGCTACTGACCAGGTTTTGTATTTGTTGTTGGTGCTGGTAGGCTACCCACAGCTGTTTTTTATGTATTTTCCACAGCCAAAGCTGTGACTGACTTTTCTCAGGGTCCGAATGAGGTAGAGTAATGGCTGCACTGCACATGCCCTATGTGGCACTAACTGTCAGTGGAGCATGGCCATAGTTTTCCACTGTACAGCTTTTCACAGAAGGTCAGATTTTTGCCTCATATTTTGATCTGTTGCTCATATAATTGTGGTTTTCTAGCAAAACATTGCCAAATCTTAGAGGACTGAAGTCAGAAAATAATGACAGGCATTCGAGAATGCAGACATCACAGTCCTGATGAGTTGGTGCATGGAAGAGGGTTGTAGATATTTACATTTGACCAGAACCTGTCCTTCATTGACCCACATAGTTGCAATTGGAGGTCATTTGTGCCACTTTGCGTTAATTTGTTCCCTGGGAAATTTGCCATCAAAGTGTGTTTAATGCAGATAATGCTAAGTATGGTGCATTTTCAGTGAGTTGAAGTGGTAAGTAAATGGATTCAGTAAACGAGGGGGCTGTGTGTATTTGCATCTTGTGAGAACAAGCGAGAATGAAGATGACGGTTTCTCAGGGGTGGCAAGTGCCGCTGATATGCGCACACTACCCATCTGAAACCTGTTGTATGCTGGTAATGTTAAGGGGGGTTATGTTAGGTAAAACCTTTCCTTTAGTATGGATGCCATTGGCGCAATGTGTTCCTGATTCATTGTTTCCTGTGGGGGTTAGGAGTGGAGGGTTCTTCTTGCAGTATAGTAGTGTAATACTAACAACACATGGAGGTGCATTCACCTTAAACTGACAGAAGTATTATGTAGATATGTATTTGCTGGATTGTTGATGACCAGGTAAGTGAATTTGGTTGAGTCAGCCCCTTTTCAGCCACAATCAGGAAATGTAACAAAATTCAATTTCTGCAAGCACTGGGTAATATAGTTCTTATGCTGCCCAAGAGAAAGAGATCGGGTATGTGCTGTGCTCGGAAGGGCCGGTACTGTTGTCAGTGTGGAAAGGTCATTAAGAAACAAAGTCCGCAATAGTAGAAATGCTTAACAAGATAAAAGTTTTTGGGATACACCCTTCCTCAGTTATCAGTAACAGACTTTAAAATACATCTCATTATATACTTTCAAAAGCATAATACACATGACATAGCCAGCCAATGAAATCATTCTCATAATTACTACATAAAATATATAGAACAAGCAGTAAAACATATAAAAAGTAATATGCATTAAACTATAAGTTTATTATTATAACTATAAGTATATAAGCATATACTTAAATATACTTATATTATTTACAAAATTAAAAAAAATGCATACATTATTTATACTGTATTTGTTTCTCAACTCAATAAGGATTTATGCTTACTATATTATTCAGACCAGGAAATTTGTCAGCATCTAACCTAGTTATCCATTTATATTTAACAATGTTCAATTTATTGTTAATATCATCACCTCTTATATTTCGATGTAGAACCTCTAAAACTTTAAATTTAAATATATTTGTTTCACCTTATTCAATATCATGTTTTGCCAAGGCATTAGTTGCCACCCTTTTTCTGATATCAGTCTTGTGTTCTACTATTTGGTCTTTTAACCGTCTGGAACATTTACCTACATACAAACATGTGCATTTTGTACATGTACCTAGATAAATAATCAGTGATGTATTACATGTAGCCTGATATCTGATATTATATTTATATTTAGTTATCATATGTTCAAATTTTAACAAGTTACAGACATTCTTACAACAGCTACAATTATAACATGGTAATGTTCCATATTTGCCCTTGAAAGGCATTTCATGCCATAAAAAAGCTATACAACAGAAGGAGGAAACTAGTACAGAAAAGAGTAAAATCCCAAAAAGGAAAGACATCCCTGATCAGTAACAGCAAGAAACTATGATCCCTCATAAAATCATCCATGGCTAACTTCGAAAGAAAAATTGCCAATGACCCAAAGATAACCACAAAGCATTCTTTAGCTATGTCAAGAACCTAAGTGGAATCGCTCAGATCTGCTCTGAGTTAGTGCAGAATGGCACAAAATACACTGCACCGACTGATATTACCAACATTCTGGCAGACAGGTTTAGTGCAAACTTCACCCCCCCTCTCACCCCCTAAAGGGACAATAACCATACCAGAAGAATGTAGAGCCCCGTCAATCACCGACACACAGGTTAAAACAGCCCTATCCAAAGCCAAAAACACAGCTTCAATGGGACCGGACGGTGTCCCAAGCTGTGTCTTACAAGAGCTCCAAAATGAACTAACCCCTCACCTAAACACACTGTTCAAACTCAGCCTCTCTACAGGCTATGTACCCACAGAATAGCGCACAGCAACAGTTATCCTGCTCCACAAAGGTGGAGTCACAACGAACCCTGGGAACTATTACCCTATAGGCCTGACTAGCTGGTCCGCAAGGCTATGGTGCACATCATCATGGAACTCATTAACAGAGGCATTGGGAACCTCCAAACCTTGGACCCTACCCAGTTTGGCTTTGTTAAGGGCAGATTATGCCTCCTAAACCTTGTGGACTTCTTTGAGACAGTTACAAAGGCATTAGATGAGGGAAAGGAGGTCCACACAGCCTACCTAGTCCTCACAAAGGCTTTTGACACCATTCCCCATTCTAGTATTATAGACAAGCTCACCAGCTTGAACATATACCCCTACGTCATGAGATGGGTTGCCATCTGGCTCATGGATAGAACCCACATGGTGAGAGTTGCAGGCTCTATGTCTGACTCTAAACTGGTTAGAAGTGACATCCCCCAGGGCTCAGTCCTAGGACCCTCCTGTTCGGTATGTATTTCTCAGAGGTACAGGCAAGCATAGGAGAACTATGGCTGACCAAGTTCATAGACAACTGCAAACTAGGGGCCATAACTGATTCCCTGGCTGGTACAGACACCCTCCAGAAGGGTCTCACTGAGACGGATACCTGGTGTCAAAATCATGGCCTCAAACTAAATGCCTAAAAGTGCATAGTCATCCCCCTTTGGAAAAAACAAAGTACACACAAACTACCACATAGGTGGTAGTCCCCTCAATACAGAAAATGTAATAAGGGATCTGGGGACCCAAGTAGATAGTAATCTCTCCTTTGATAATCATATTGCCAAGGTGGTTAGAAAATCCTTCTATGTGGCCCACCTAATCACAGAAGGGTTCCCATCTAGAACAAAAGAGGTTATTGTGCCTCTCTACTCATCACTCATTAGACCCATCATAGAATACAACACCCCATTTGTAATGTACCTTACAAGACACCTGCAGCAGCTGGAAAGACCACAAAAGTACCTCACCAAGAGGATTACTGGCCTCAAACAGATGCCCTATGCAGCCCGACTCAAGAAACTCCAGCTACATAGACTTAAAAATAAAACAAAAAGGTTGAATAAACAAAACCATATCAAAGAAATATTTTCTCTAAGGAAAAAGAAGAATGTTTCTAGTATACCAGAAATACTAGATGAATTTAGAAATCACTCTCACAAAATTAACCATAATAACATTAACATGGAACCTAAAGATAAAATAAAGGAGTTTATAACCACAAACATGAATAAAAAGCTTAATAAACAACAGATTAAACTATTGGACAAAAGTATTTCATATACAGAGGTTATTACACAAATAAATAAGCTTAAATCAAACAAAGCACCGGGTAATGATGGTATTATACCAGAGATATATAAAATCATTTCTAAAAGTACATATTCATTAATACATAAGGTTTTTATTTTGGCCCAAACTGAGTTAATAACCCCCCCATCTTGGCAATATACATTTATTTCGCCAATTTTAAAACCTAATAAAGATCCAACTAGATGTACTTCATATCGGCCCATCTCATTACTTAATGTTGATTATAAAATGTTTATGAGTATTTTTGCTGATAGATTGAAGACAATCATGCCCGACATTATAGATATAGATCAGACAGGCTTCATTGTAAATAGAAATACTTTTGATAATATAAGAAGAACTTTAACATTAATTGATTTTGCAAATAGGAAAAGAAAGATTTAACACTTATTAGTCTTGATATAAGTTCAGCATTTGATTCAGTAAGTTGGGACTATCTGTTTACCTTACTGAAGTGCACAAACTTCTCAGATGCATTTGTAAATCTAATTGAGCATTTATACAAAGGAACATTGGCTTATATTAAGGTAGGAACATATGTTTCACAAAAATACCCATTTTAAAGGTACAAAACAAGGATGTCCACTTTCTCCACTATTATTCACTTTAGTAATGGAGCCTTGGGCTAATTTGATCAGAAACAGTACTGACATAGAGGGTTTTGAAATAGATGAAAATACAACATCCAAAATTCAACTTTGTGCAGATGATGTTCTAATTACATCAGCAGGATCTAATTCTTCTATGCAGTCTCTATTTGATAAAATGATGAATTTTAAAAGTATTTCTGGTTTAATATTCAATGAAGAAAAAACTAAAATACTACCTATATATACACGAAAAAATATTCTCATTAGTGATTTTACTAAATATGTACCCAATTCAGGTCAGACAACTTATTTAGGTATAATACTATCTAAAGATATTAAATCTATTATATATAATAATTATAATACCTGTTTTCTTAATATACAAAATCTTTTTAATACCTGGAATAATATGTTTTTTACTATGGAGGAGAGACTTACAAATATTAAAATGATAATATTCCCCAAGATTTTATACTTAATACAATCAATAATACTTCCACCTACAAAAATAATTATCAAGAAACTGAATACACTAATGCTAAATTTCCTATGGGCACCTAATAGACCTAGGATTGCATTAAAGAAACATACTAATAGCTGGTCTCAAGGGGGTATTTCTTTTCCAGACTTTAATTTATATACTATCTCTTCTATTGTAAAAGTTATTACTTTATTAATAAATCAGTCATATGTCGCAAAATGGAAAGATTATTGGGAGCTAATTAGTATGCACTTCATGAAAATCTCCTTAACACATAAAAATATGATTGTAAATAACTCCATGTTATGGTTACTAAAGGAATTTTGTACTTCACCTATTACACCTAAACATATGGTTTGTTACCCATTAAATATTATTATTAGCTATCGTAACTTTATATTCATGCACCCTAAGTATAGGGAATGGAATTTTATTATATTCCCTATAATGTATACTCAGGGTATGCTTTTGTCATCTACTTCTGAAGGAACTCATTTAGCTATAGATAATGATCTAAAGTACTGGTATCAGTTGATATCTGATAATAAAGTTAAAAATCTAGATTTCTTAAAACAAGAATTTGATCTAAGAGAAACTTGCTGGTTAGAGGTTCAGACCTTTAGACAACATCTCATTAATAAAATTGATCTAATGTCTATAACAGTTAAATAATCTATTCCAACACTGATTGATTACTTGATATTAAATTTACAACATAAAGTTTCTGATAAAGGTAAACTTTCATACATACATAAAATTATCAGACAAGAAACTTTTTACAGTGTAGATACATACTGGAATAATTTCACTTCTATTAATGGGGACCCACCAAATCAACAAGATAAACAATATATATTGGAATCTGCCTATAGAACTACGTCTTCTATTGTCTGGAGTCTTTATACATGGAAATTTTTACATAGATCTTTTTATGCACCTTTGATGATGAATAAAATAAATAATAAAGATAATCTATGTAAGAGATGTAATGTAGAAAATAATGCTGACTGGGCTCATATGTTTTATGACTGTATAAAATTGAAAGAATACTGGAAGTCAATTAATGAATTTTTGCAGGCTCTTTTTACAGATAATTTCATTATTTCTAAATCTCTTATATTATTCAACACACCTGTACCTCAAAGTGTTAAAAGGTTAAGCTTCCCTTGTTATGGTCTATTCTAGCAGTGGCTAGGAAAATAATAACCAGAAATTGGATTTCAGATACACCTCCTTCGTTCAATGAATTTAAAAATGTTATGAATATAGTGTGCTATATGGAAATAAACACAATTAGGTCAAGAACAACTAGAAAAACATCTTATTATATTGTATGGGATAATTTACAAAATTTGTTAAAAAAATCCTAATTTCAATAGCATGGTATTTTAGTTTAATTAATTGATCTGATTGTAGTGGATGTCTTTGTAAATACTTTAGTTGTTTTGTTGAATGTTATAATCATATCTATTTTTAATTACTTGTATAAAATTGTTATGATATTTCTCTTGTATGTTAAAACAATAAACCTGTTTTGAAAAAAAAAAAAAAAGAAACTCCAGCTGTACTCGGTTGTGTACTGCTTACTCAGAGGTGATCTCTGCCTGACATACAAGGCCATGTCCAACCCAGAATTGACGGACATGCTCCACCTAAAAAAAAGAAAATCCCAGAGGGCCACATGCTCTAGAGATATAAACCTCACCACAACGATAAATAGGACATGCTGGAGGGATAGATTCCTGTCCCAGGGACTCCCCATGCTTTGGAACAGGATTCCAATATATATCAGGCAGAGCCACTCACTAACACCCTTCAAGAGAAACCTCGATGGGTGGATGGAAAACAGAAAATTTACCCCAGGGATCACTGCAGTGGCTCTGCTGGACAGTGGTGCAGGGAACTAATGGCTCTGCTGGAATGGGGCACAGGGAACTAATCTAAGGGGGTGGCGAAAGCCAACACATTCTGACTAGGCTTATAATTGCCCTTGGGCGGATAGCCTAGTACTTATCTATGAACCTATGAACCTAATATTAGTTTTAAAGTTCTTATAACATAATTGTCGCTTCAAGTTCATGCTATTTTTATATGTAAAATATGGTCTATTTCCCAGTAGACCTAATAATTCTGGCATGGATATCAATATTCACCGGTTCCTTTTAATAATATTTTCAGCTTCTACAGTCATTCTATTATATGTGGTTACATAATGTATCCTAGATGCTTTATCATTATTATGTATAGTTGATGTTATAGTTGCTGGTACATCACTAAAGAAAGGAGAAGCTGCTAGTCTTCTGTTCTCAAATGTTTCTTTCATTATTCCTAATACTAATTCTTTAGTGTAATCTCTATTATTAAAATATCTGCTAATAGTTCCATCTGTTCCATACATTTATCATCATCAGAGTTCAACCTACTTATTCATACAAATTGTGCCTTAACTAGTCCATGAAATACATGCCTAGCATGCATGCTTTTAATGTGTGTATATTTATTTATTTACCTGAATTTCTTTGTTGTGCACACAAGTTTTCAAGACACCAGAGTCATTTGACAACTGCACATCAAGGTATGATATTTCATTATTAGAAAAGTTCATTGTGAACCTCAAAAAGGGTGTAGTGCAATTTATATATTCAACAAAATTCATTAAAAGTTCTTCATTTCCCTTCCAGGTCAGAAAAAATCATCTACAAAACATTGATAGAATAAAATTTTATCCTTCTATGTGTTCTTATCACCATAGATAAATTCACTTTCCCATTGATTTAATGTAATATTAGCATATAATATACTCCAGATGTTTACAAGTATCGTTGTCCATCTAATAAAAAAATATTTTTAGTCAATACTATCTCAATTCAACTACATATATTCTCTATAGATCTTCCATTCATATTTGAGTTTTTACACAAAAATTCACATATTGCATTAATGCCATACACATTCAGGATTACTGTAAAAAGGAAACTAAAATAAAGTCATTATATTATTACTCTTATACCATTGATATAGCTTAGATAAGAAGTCCCCTGTATCCTTTATGTAGCTTTGACATAATGGTAAATATTTACTCAGAACACCTTGCATATAAATAGAAAGGGGTTCTGTAACCCACCCCCTCCCAGATACTATAGGTCTCATCAGGGGTTTAGATATAGATTTGTGTAATTTAGGGATACCATATATCATTGGTGTCCTTGGACATGGCACTGTAAAAAAGTTAAATAGTTCTAATGAGATATCAGCTTGCAACTATGCAGCATAAATAATCATGTTAACTTCAGCTATCAAGTTCTTAATTTCATCAAAGCTTATTTTCTTAAATGTCTTAACATCAGATAAAAATTCATTCATTAATTCAACATATTGTGACCTATGGAAAAGGACTATTGCACCACCCTTATCAGCTTGTTTTGGTATTATATTATTATCTTCACATAATTCTGTTAGTGCTTTATATTCTTCATATGTAAAGTTATAAAAATTTTTCTTTTTATTAGTTCTATTATCATATAACTGTCGCAATTCATGTTCGCAAACATTCATAAAGGCGTTCAATACTGGACAATTAATTGGTATAAACATACTAGACTTCTTATATTTATCCCTATATTCACTTGTTAAATCCTTAAAAATTAATTTCAAACTAACATTTCTAATTAATATTTTGAGATCAGTTAATGCCTCTACTATAGTGTCAGATACTGTTGGTACAAACTGCAGAACTTTGTTTAACAAATGAATACCTGCAGCTGATAATATATAGTCAGACAAGTTCACAACAGTGTCCTTCTGCTTACTTTTTAATATCAACACCATCCCTGCTTGTTAAACGATATCAGACTGCTGTTCTTCCTTTTTGTTCCATTGGAATTGCCTCTCTGTTCTGACCTGCCTCTCGATTGCGGCCATTTCCATACTTCTATTTTCTTGGGAAGCCAAATTGCCACTGGTTTCATAGAGTTGGAAAAAACCTTGCCATTCTGTATGCCATTTGAAGTTGCCGTTAATGTAGCAGATGACGTTCCTGCTAATGTCTGCACAATAGTAGCTTGATGTTGATTCGTCAGGTCATTTTCTAATGTTCCTATTTCTAACATATGAGCAGCTGGAGGAGTGCCCACAGAGGCTATTGTATCTAATCCATGTCTCGCCACCTCACTGGTCAAGCTGCCTTTCCCACACATTTCATTGGTGGGAGGTTGACTTCCTTCTCCAAATGTGTCTAATTCATACATAGTGCCTCTTTGCGAGCGCTTAATCAAAGTATCATTTCTTGTTTTGTTTTCTTTGTGCCAGGAAAAAATATGTCCCAGGTTGTAATCATTTATATCGTTGAGCAGTTTACATTGTTTAACTGCTTTAAGCTTCTTATCTAGCATATTTATTCTTTCAAACATATGTTGATATATCACAGATGAATTATTAAACATTGGTTTGTTCACAATTTCATTTTCAAGATTCATGATTTCTTCAGTCAGCCCTTTCTCTATATTTGCGAAGAAATCATTCATTACCAACATATAGACTGCACTAAGCTTCAAGTTCAGTTGTTGCCACTTTTTTAACAGCTGCAGATATAAATTCACATATGCTGGCATTTTCAAAACACGTAACCGTCTTGGCACAACATTTTGCTCCAAATAAGCTTGAAAGTTCAGCCGCTGCCATTGGAGCTTCTTGTATGCCTGAGCTTTTCTTTCAGGTTTGATAATTAAATGGTCTACATTACCATTAGTCTGGGGAGCGGCACCCAAGCTGACTTTATTTACAGCACCAACTTTTGCCAATAGAGGGTTACTGGACATAGTCAGTAGACCACGAATTGTATACTTATTTGATTGAACAGTTGATATACTCTCTACTCCAGAAGCAGAAATGGATGGCTGTGTCATAATTGCTTTTCAGCACCCACAGCAAACTCAAGAAAATTCAGATAAACCAGATGAACAAGTTGACTGTAGTAAACCACCAGGAACACAAAAAGCATACTTGAGAAACAAAGTCCACAATAGTAGAAACACAATTTATTAACATGATAAAAGCTTTCAGGATACACCTTTCCTCAATTATCAGTTACAGACTTTAAAATACACCTCATTATATACTTTCAAAAGCATACTACACATGACACAGCCAGCCAATGAAATCATTCTCATAATTACTACATAAAATATATTGAACAAGCGGTAAAACGTATAAAAAGTGATATGCATTAAATTATGAGCATATGTATAAGCATGATGTATGTATTTTTTTAATTTTGTAAATAATATAAGCATATTTAAGTGCGGGTCTTTTCACTTTGTGTTCGGTGTTTGGAACTGAATAAACTGTTGTCTATATCCAGCTCGACTGTATTGCTTTCTACTTGGTTATAAGTTTATTTTAGCACCATTTTATCCTTTTGTGGTATATACTTATATATATGCTTATATATACTATTTCATGGTATTTTATGTTTCTTTTTATCGCATAATTCTGTATATGTTTTCTTTAACTTGTTAAGTAGTAGTTAGTGGAGCTTTTCTCCTCGGGCCTCCACTGAAAATGGACATGTATCCAGTTGGACTAGCCCGGTTAACAAATGTAAAATAAATAAATAAATAAATAAATTTTGACACTCATTTGGGAGGATAGTGAGAAATGGCGGTGCACGTTGTGCATGCTGTGTAAAGTTTGTGCACTGCTTCAGTTCAGTGTTTTATACAAGGATTTGGTCATGTGTTAAATTTTATTTTTAGGGATGTATGGTTCCTCAAGGATTTGTGCACTCTAGTGGAATTTGATCTGTGTATTCTTACAAACACATGAAAAGATGGTGGGTTTAGCCACACATCTCCTAATTTCTAGCATAAGAAATCGGGACAAAGCCAAAGAATAGGACAAATTGCCAAAATTGGAATACAGTCTAAATAATATTTTAAAGATAGGATAACAGGTTTTGTATTAGTGCTTTGTATTAGCACACATTTTCTGAAGGACATGAGTTGTGAGACTCAAATGTATATAGTTATTTGGTGAATTCGGTCCTCAGTGATTTGAAAGAAGTTTATAAAGTTTATGTAAGATGGGCCAAAGGTATGCCACAGAAATCTAGGTGGTTGTGAGGTATGGCTTAGTGTAATATATGTATAAACACATGGGAAGGGAAGTGATTCTGACCTTGGCTTATTGGCTAGGCTTAAAATGGCCCTTCATGGCAGTTAACTTAGTATTCACCTATTGTGGGTGGCGACTATAATAGTTGCTTTTTAACACTTTATGGATGGTTATAGGTGTTAAGACAGGCTTTGTCTTTGAGCACCAAGTGGACTGGTCACTAGATGCCACCGCTTTGGTTGAAGACTTTTTTGTTTACTGTTTGTGCTGTCATTTGCCTTAAGAACTGGCAATACTGCACTACACAAATGGAGTTATCATAGTTTTGTGTTCTGTTAACATTATACTCCCACTGGGGAGCCAACCAGTTCTGTTAATGGATTTCTTGCTTTTGGATCTTAACATTTTTGAGCTCCCAAGCTATTGCTATTGCTGTCCTTGAGAACACTAAGTGTACTGGTCTTTTCATAGACCCTTACCAAAGAGTTTTGATAAATAAAGGTGTGGATCGGTGAGGTTTGCTGAGGAAGAACCTGCCACTCTTAAGTTTTTAGTGAGTTAAAAAAAATCAGCCCTGAGAGCCCAATGTCACTTATTACAGCTGGTGATCTCTGGTTATTGTGTATTTATTTATATCATTAAATGGAATAGAAAGAGCATGGCTGTATTACAAAAAAAAACAAATAAAACTGTATTAGATGCTTAAAGGAACCTTCAGTTTATGTGGCTGTGGCCAGGGTTGAAATAAATTGGACAGTAAAAGCTTGCCCCTTGTGGTCAGAATTGTATTACATGAACAAAAACTTGGATTTTCTATTAGTTGCATAGCTGCTGAATAAACTGAGGAGTAGTGGTCAGCACTGCATTCTCTGCCCTTAACACAAAATATTTCCTTAAGAACATAGATTACTCAAAGGAGTATTGAATTGCCCTGACTAGAACTTGGAATCTCGGTTATATAACGTTAGCAGAATACAGTCCACAGCAATGGCCCATGTCTAGCTCACTGAAGTGGTTCCTACGAAGGTGGCTGGTGAATTTCGAGTGGATGCGGAGTGTGGGTAGTTTTGTTTACTGGCGGACAAAATAGCACGTTTGAAGAAAAAGTTTGGATGGGTGGTATGTAAGAATAAGGTGTGGATTAGGGACATTATGAAGCTTTTAGGGCTTCGGAATTTTGCATGTCAGACAGTTCATCTAGGTCAGTGGCCTTTTTGTTGAAAGGAGGAAAAAGTAAACATCATTGGGTAAGGATTGGTAAGTTGGTGCAGGTGGATTTAATGGTCTGGGTGTCCTTCTTGCAGCAATTTAATGATGTGTCCTTTTGGCAAACAGATCGGGTTGATCAAGGGAAATTGACGTTGTTTACAGATGCAGTGGGAGGTATTGAAATAGGTGCATTTTTGGGATGGGACTGGTTTGTGGCTCGGCTGGCAGTTTGGAAGGAGGAGTGGAAGAAAGATGTTGCCTTTTTGGAGGTAATGTCAATTTGGGCTCTGTCCTTTATTTGGTAAGAACAGTTGAGGATGCCACTCATCTGGTCAGGCTAAAACAAAAGAACATTCATGGGTTCAGTTCAAGCAGCTTTATTACACACAAACACATCAGAAATTAGGCTTTGTAACTTAAATGTAAATAAACTTATAAACAGACTAACTATGACACACATTCATGTTAACATTCTGAATGTTCTCTCAAAATGGCACTGCTGCCTGCATGTGCTTACATCTGGAAATGCTTCTTAAAGGTAGATACACACACTCTGATCTACATCCTCCCTCTTTGAGAAATAGCTCATACATGAAATGACAGTATTCAGTGACATGCAATTTACAGAAATGATCTTTTGACATGCAATTATACAGAACTAATTCTTTGACATGCAATCGTACAAAATTAGACACTTATAAAACAATCATGTCCAGGTTTCTGTGTATTTTATACTAGGTCTAGAAATGTGACCTGACCATGTAACATAAAAGTCAGAATTGGGTCTAGCAATGGGGACTGTCTTCAAGGAATGTTCAACTTTGGGGGACAACTGGGACATCATCAGGGATGGGAATGGATACTGAGACATGTTCTTCAGTATGAACATTGTCAGGGTTGCTCTGAGATCTAGTGTCTGTATCACAAGTATGATGCTGTGATATCATTTCTAATACAGGAAGAAGATGTCTGTAATTTCTCCTGTATTCTATACCCTCAGATTCCACTAAGTAGGATGTTGGCTTGATACATACACCTCTCACTTGACCAATTTGATCAACGCCTTTCACCGTTTGCATCCTCACTATCTCTCCTTTTAACAGCCAAAGAAATCTGCTCATTTTATGATAACTTTACTTCTGACAAGAACACTTCTTAAAAAGTTGGGCTTTGATTGCTCTGTTGTTTTTAGCATTAGGCACCAACAAGAGAACTGATAGACAAGGTTGTTCTGGTTTGCCTAGTTTGAAGTCCCTGATCAGGCGAGCTAAGTAGATTGTCACTGGATATATTTCTGAGATTGAGTAAATTCAAAAAGATATTGGTATTGTCACACTTTGATCTCTCTAATAATTGCTTTGCAGTCTGTACTGTAAGTTCAGCAAGGCCATTTGATTGTGGATTTTCAGGACTGCTAGTAACATGGATAAAGTCCCACTCTTTTGCAAATTTGTAAAACAATTGACTAGTAAACTGAGAACTGTTGTCAGAAATAACTTTGTGTGGACTACCATGGGCTGAGAAATTATGTTTCATCTTAGTAATAACAGCACTGGATGTTAGGTTAGGTAGCAAATTGATCTCAAATCAGTTCGAATAAGACCAACACTAAGTAATGTTGACTGTTCCACACAAATATGTCAGTTGCTACTGTTCATCAAGGTAGTTCAGGAATTTGACTTAGATGAAGTGGATCTTTTTGCAAATGCAGTTTAGTACTGTTGCACACTGAACAAGAAGAAAGCACTTTATCAATGTCTTTTGAGAGAGAAGGCCAAAATACTAGTCCTCTTGCCCTTCTTTTGGTAGAATCAGAACCAGGGTGGCCATGATGCAAGATGTGAATGTATTCACACTGTAAGAAAACAGTAAGAATAATTTTTGGACCTTTGAAAATGATACCATCTTCCATCAGCATCTTATCTCTGTATGGAAAATAAGGTTGTACTTCTAGCAGTACACAGGATTGCTTTGACAGCTATCCTACATTGATGAAGTGGTTGAGCATTTGTAAAATTGGATCAGTCTTTATATGATCTTTCAGCTCATCAAGTCTCGTGGTAGAAAAAATATGCACTTCCATGATATCAAAGTCAAAATTCTCTGCATCAAGCTGTAACGTGGTATTTCAGGGTGATCTGGATTAGGTATCAGCCAGATAAAGAAGTTTACCTTTTGCATAGACCATTTTGAAATTATACTTTTGCAATTTGAGCATCATTCTTTGTAGTCTTGCTGGAGCTGAATGCATAGGCTTCTTTAAAATAGTTTTCAAGATTCAAGGTTCAAAGAAGCTTTATCGTCATTTACTAAACACAAGTGGTATCTAAATGAAATTTCGAGTGTCAGCTCTTTTACAGGAGAAAACAAACAAAAAAGACAAACATGATAGGTATTAAAGAATAAACAATAACTACAGTACAAAACTAAATATCTAAGTATTTGTCACACATGCTTGTACACTATTTATTACATTGGATAATATAATACAATACAATAGTGACTAGAGGTTGATGATCAGTTTCTATCTGGATAGCTTGGCTGTAAATATAATCATGGAACTTCAAACATGCGCACACAATTGCCAAAAGTTCCTTCTCAGTTTGAGCATACTGCATCTCAGTTTGGGTAAGAGTTCTAGATGCATAGGTAACAGGTCTGCCCTCTTGAAGAATAACTGCATCAAGACCGAACTATGAAGCATCAGAGGAAAGAACTACTCATTTGTGGACATCATAGTATCTTAATGTAGGTAGGTTAGCAGTTTGCTGTTTGAGGTTATAAAATGTTCTCTGGTGTTGTTCTAACCATGACCATGCAACATTTTTGCATGTCAGCTCTCTCTCAAAGGCATGATAACTCATTAAATTTAGGGATAAATTTGCCCAAATAGTTAACTATACCAAGAAAATGCTGTAGGGCTTGGACATTGTTTGGAGCTGGCATCTCAAGAATGGCTGCTTTCTTAGACGGGTCTGATCGTAAGCCTGTAATGGTAAATAAATGACCTACATAAGTAACTTCTGGTAGTCTGAATTTCCATTTCAGAGGACTGAGCTTTAAATTCACTTCACATGCTCTGTCCAGAACTTTCCTAAAATTTCTGTCATGCTCTGCTTTAGCGTTACTTCCAACCAGTAAATCATCAACTATTATTGCATAAGGGTAGCCTGAAAAAAAATCTGTACCATTGCACACTGAAAGACTTCACTGGCAGAATTTATTCCAAAGGGCATCCTGAGGAATCTATATCTACCAAATGGAGTACTGAATATAGTCAGTAGTGAAGATTTGCAAGCAAGCATCACTTGCCAAAATGAACGCTTTGCATCTAAGATGCACAGGATGACGAGGTCTTTTTAATCCATTTTACATATCTCTTGGGTAAATGTATATTCTTATTTCATCTAAATTTTTCTTACAAGCAGCTACCATGGATGATACCCACTCAGTTGGTTCTATGACCAGACAAATCGCACCTTGCTGCACCATTTTGTCTAACTGGACCTTGACTTTGTCCTGCATAGTTATTGGAACCCTCCTTGCTGGTCTGACCACTAGACTGAGCTCTGGGTCTACTTTCAAGGAGTACACAAGTGGAAGTTTGCCTAGCTTGTCATTGAAGACATCAGCATACTCTGAGAAAATGGCATAATTAAAGCTGGAACTAGGACATGTGGTTATATGATGTACTTTTTTGGCAAGAGAAAGCAGTGACATTCTCAAACTGTCTCTGAGATATAACGATGACTGCACAGGTCTTTGAACTATATAAAATTGCAAGCTATAACTGTTCCCAGACAAATAGCATGAAAGCACTACTGAGCATTCGGTTTGAATCTCTTCACCTCCATAAGCAGCAAGCTTCACACAATTGACCAAATTAAGTTGCTCACCAGCTCCCATTTTAGCAAATGTTTTTTCTGACATTACATTACAATTTGAACCAGTGTCTACTTTGAGCTCTGTGAGTTTACCATTGATCAAGACAGTACAAAATACTTAATTCTTTGCCAACAAACCTTTTTAATTAACCTTTTCACTGACCACTGATGCACAATCTATGTAGAAAGTAGGGTTGCAGCTTTCTATATGATCAACTTGAATTTTTGAGTGACCTTTATGAATAACTGAATGAGGCTTGCTGGATTTACAAAACATTTGAAAGTAGTTCCATTTTTTACACTTGTAGCATTGCTGTCCAAATGCTAAGCACTTTTCTCTTTTAGACTCATGTTTGGCTCCACAATTATGACAGTTAACAATAAGACTTCACTTGTGTTTTGCTTACTCACCCTTATACTGCACTGAGCATCTCCTTTTTACTGAGCTAGTTTTGGTACTTGCCACAAAGCTACAACTCCTCCCAGGTAACCTCATAAGGGTTTTTGCAGTTTTTTATTACCTTAAGTTCATTTCTCGCTCTTATTTGTTTGTCGGAGCTCCATTTCACTCAACCAGCTCAATCTGCCTTCACCTTCAACTCAGCACCTTGTGGCTTGAAGATGTTGCTCTCTTAATCCCAGTTCTGACACCATGTCACTCGTCTGGTCAGGATAAAACAGATGAATATTCATGGGTTCAGTTCAAGCAGCTTTATTACACACAAACATCATAAATTAGGCTTTATAACTTAAATTTAAACAAACTTATAAACAGACTGACTACCACACTCATTCATGTTAACACTCTGGCTGTTCTCTCAAAATGGCACTTCTGCCTGCACGTGCTCACGATTTATATGCACATGCTTACATTCTGGAAATGCTTCTTAAAGGTACATACACATGCTCTGAGCTACAGAGAGGGAAATAGTTTTTTTTTTTTTCGGAAAATATTGCAGTGGTGTGAGTTTCACAGGTGAAGACTGCAAAGTTTTAATTGTTGTTAGTATTATGTAAGATGGTTTTGCAGAACTTGTTAATTACTTTTTTTTTCACAGGTGTGCACATGGCAGGGGCTAGGAAAAGGATTGCTGACAGTTTGTCTTGATTTCAGTTTTCCAGGTTTAGATGGTTGGTTCCAGGGGCAGAGGAAGATCTGAGGACAATGCCAGACAAGATATGGCATTTTGGGCTGAGTTAACCAAAAGTTTGGTGAAGCAGTCTTGGGCAGCATCTCCTAAGAAGGTGGATGATAGGGCATTATATACTTTTGATAAATTGATTTGACAATTGCCAGAGGAGGAGAAGGAGAGAATTTGTTCTGAAGAACTGTTATTGCAATATTTGGTCTAGGGCTTGGTTGCAAAGAAAGGCAGTCTAATTGGTTAAGGTGGACCTGGCAGCAATTACTATATTTGCACAGGTAGCTGGTTTGCAGGATTTTGCTAAGACCTGGATAGTGGGGCATATGTGAGGGGATGGGGCAAAGTGGCTTGTGTGAATATGGATATGCATTGGTCTTTGACAAGGCAGGTTTTGGAAGTTAGCTTTAGTGGTTGGTGACTCAGTGGATTATGTTTTGTGGGTAACCTTGTATTTATGGATGTATTTTGGAACATTCAGGGTGTCAGAACTATTAGGGGTCACTATTTTGGGGAGATGTTATGTTTTTTTTCTGTGTTAGTGCACATTTGGTTATGTGGGATTGCATCAATTCAGATGGGGAGTCAGGTAGCATGTTACTAGGGGCCTTAGGTGGAATGACCTTATGGAGGAGTTTGCATTTATACAATCACATATCAGGCTTCCTCAAGTATTGGTGGTACATTTGTCTGGTAATTGCTTGGGAATAATTCCTAAGAAGCAGTTGTTGTATAGAATAGAGGAGGATTTTCTTATGTGAGGTTATATTCATGTATATGCATTGTATGGTCCCAGATACTACTGCGCTTATGTTGTAGGAATGCCACTAGTTTTACGGTGTTACAATGTACACGGCGGTTTATTAGTTGTAGGCTGGAGTGGCAGTTGGTTGCTTTGGGTATGCACACGATATAACACAGGAACTTTGACAGGGACCTGGTGTTTGGTTTAGAAGGATGGAGTGCACCTGGCTGTTTGTGGTTTGGAGCTGTTTAATGTACACTTTAAGTTTATTTTGGAGGGTTTAGTGGACATCTTCATTCTGTGAGGGGGAACAGCCTGGGGTCAAGCTGGTGGGTTGAGAAGAGGGGTAGGCTTTCCATTCTTCTGTTCCCTCTCTTGGTGTTGGGTGTTGATGCAAGAAGTGTAACAGATGAAAGCAAGTGGTAGGAACCTGCTTGGTTAGTAAGAATAAGAGAGAAGTGGGGTGGACAATGCTTATTCAGGCAGGGTAGGCAGGGATATGCTGCCCTAGTGTATGGTTACAAGGATGCTACATGTTGCTTTTACAAGGATGTTCATGTTGTTATTAACATTTTGAAATAATGCAATAAAGTTATGTTGTTGGAAGTTAATAAGGCATTGTCAAATGCCATTTGGATGTGATGTGATTTGTTGAAGGGGACCGGGACAAATGAGGTTTGAGAACAAACCAATTTGTCCAGGGACATATTCAGTGTTTCGGGGTTAGAGTTAAATGGGGGTTTGGAGTTTCAATTTGGGGAAGGATGTTAAAGTTAGGAAGTTGTGGATGGTTTAAGTATATTCTTGGATTTGAAGTGATAATTTAGCATGGGGTTGTGGGGTTTTGATTTGGGGAAGGATGGTAAAGTTAGGAAGTAGTGGATGGTTTAAGTATATTCTTGGATTTGAAGTGATAATTTAGTATGGGGTTATGGGGTTTTGATTTGGGGAAGGATGGTAAAGTTAGGAAGTAGTGGACGGTTTAAGTAGATTCTTGGATGGGAAGGGTTCATTTAATATGGGGAAGTTTAGAGAAAGTGAGGTAGGTGGAGGGTGGTACTTAGGGGGTTTTATGTGAATGTAACTGGGACAGGAAATCAGACTGAGGTGTGATCTTGCTACCCACCCTCTCTACCTTCTTTTTTTTGGGGGGGGGGGTCATTTTGGATGGCACAGTTATTGAGGTGGATGTTTAGGTGGAGAAGAGGGGCAGGCTTGTCCCTCCTCTGTTCCCTTTCTTGGTGTTGGGTGTTGATGCAAGGAGTATGGGGGATGAAAGCAACTGGTAGGATGCTGCTTTGATTAGTACGAATAAGTGAGCAGTTGTGTGGGTGCTGCTTATTCAGCCAAGGTGAGCGGGGATACACTGCCCTGGTGTCCAGTTGCAAGGATGCTACATGTTGTGGTTACAATGATGTTCATGTTGTTATTAACATTTTGAAATGATGCAATAAAGTTATGTTGTTGGAAGTTAATAAAGGTCATCAAATGCCATTTTGATGTGATGTGACTTACTGAAGGGGACTGGGACAATACATATTATGCATTTGGCCTTACTGCAGTTTAAAACCTGAGATCTCAGTCATCCAGCAGTTTCACTATAAACACCTCATACTTCTGGTTTGTAGCACACCAGACTAGAATATCATGTTATGCAGACCACTCCATCTCACCCTTCATCTGTAATTCCTAGTACCATATAGAACATTTCTAGAGATCACAAAACTTGAACTTAATAATATGTAACAACCCAAAAATGCATTGAAGATACAGTGTTTGGAATTTGGTTCATTCATTTAGATTTTTCTAAAATCCCTTGTTTGCATCAAGCAATGAAAATAATATAACATTTGGCATAATCATTGCTACCTCTTCAGTAGAAACTTCGCTTTGATATACTAATTAATGTTTTTGATTTCAGTGCACATTCTGCCCTCTTACAAAGTCATGCATCTTACTGTGCCTTTCACCCATTGAGTTGATTATGTCTGTTTAGCTTACATTCAGTGGCTTCTATAGACTTGAGCTCTTACTGTATTCTCAGTGCAATTGGTACCTTCTTTTGACCACATCATCAGGGATTTTGGTATCTACGTTAATAACAAATTCTCCTTTAACCAACACATCTCTGTTGTGGGTAAATCCTTTTACCTTGCACAGTGTATCCTCTGAGGTATTTCCTCAGGGTACAATGAAGTTAAAGTCTCACTGTTTTCCTCCCTTGTTAGGCCTGTCATTGAATGTAATGCCTCCTTCAGCATATACCATGTTAAGCTCCTAAAGTATGTCAAGAGACTGCAGTATTATCACATCAAAATGACCTCAAGTCTCAGTACCTTTAGATACTTTCATAGACTAAAATCTCTTGCATGTTATAAAAAACCCTACACTCTTTGAACATGTCTACCTATGACCGGTGGTAAACCAAGCACCTTACTTATAAAAATATAAACCCATGCTTCCACACTAACAGCCAGCTGGCTCAGCAGATACATATTCCAACCAATTTCCTCTTCTCTGGAAAAGTCTCCCATTATATATCAAAAAGAGTACTTCCTTAGCAACCTTTAAAAATAGTCTGGATGACAGGATGGCTGATCCCAATTATTCATCTAGAATATATGGGCAAAATCAGCAGAATGTTGGACACTGTTAATCTCCCAGGGTGATACGGCTGAGATTCTTGATTGTCTCTTTAGCTGAATGTAGGCCTAGTACGACCCTATGAACCTATGAAATGAGATTAATGGTTGTGTAAAGCAGTGGATGGTTTGTTCATTACTACTTTTCATTGTGTGTTGCCATGATGTCATACTTTAGAAGAAGTAGTGGAAGGCACAAGGCAGTATAGAAGTGCAGTGAATCAAAAAGTCAGACCAAGATTCAAAAAGCAGCTTATGGTTTAAATAAAAGATTAATACTGGCATTATTTCATAACTGTGTATTTGACAGTCATGATGGCCAAATAATGAAACACACACACACACACACACACACACACACACACACACACACACACACACACACACACACACATATGCACGCATGCACATACACACACACACACACACATACACACACACACACACACACACACATGCATGTATACATGCACACACACACACACACACACACACACACAAGCACGCACACGTACACGCACACATGAACACGCATGCACAGACACATGTGCGCACACACACACATAGACACACATGCATGCACACACGCTCACAGCATGCATGTTACATGCACACACACACACACATGCATGCAGACACGCAGATGCACACACGCACACGCGCACACACACACACACACACACACACACACACACACACACACACACAAACACACACACATGCACACACACACACACACGCCTCACACACACGCATGCACACATACATGCAGACGCACACACACACACACACACACACACACACACACACACACACACACACACACACACACGCACGCACACACCTGGATTTGCTTACTGTTTAAAGCTTTACAGAAGTTGAACATCACAGTGAGTCACGTCTCAATATTACTTTAGTTGAACTCCCTTTAAAGAACATTAACTTTATTTGCATACTGATGTTTTAGAGCAATAGTAAGTGATGAAGGTGAAATGCCCTTCATTTCCAACAAAAAAGTGGTAAAATTTGAACTACTAAAATCATGTCTCATTTTGAAGGCATTATAGATTTTAGAAACTTTCTCAAACAGATTTTTTTTTCATAATGTAAATTGCATCCCAGGCTGAAACTATAATTAGTCGCCCAAGTTAAAAATAAAATAAAATAGAACCAGTCCAAACAACTTGTTTTACTTGACATAAGGCTTTTGGCACAGTAGAAGGCAGTGATAGTAATCAAAACAAATCTCTAGTTATTGGTAACTGGTAAATGTGCAAGTGTTCTTTGAAGTAAAATGTCTTGTTGAAAAAAGTTGTCGACATATGAATCACAAGTTCTTCACATCACAATTGCTAAGCAATGGAGCAAATTACACAAAGAGTGAAAATGTTCAACATATTAAAGATATTTAAAAGGCAGATAAAATTCTCTATGACAATTTGATTTATATTACAAGATATTTTGGAAGTGAACTCATATTTGGCCTCAGATAAGACCGCAAAGCAAAGAATAATATTGTAACATTGGAATGTTCATCAACTGATTAAGCTGGTCACTTAGACCTTCATTATTTAAACCATAGTATGTGCACTTGCAAATAACATTTTAGGGTTGTAAAAGCAGACATGGTAAACAGAGCATGATTTAACTTTCAGAAGCATACAGCTGTAAACAGCAGTCATTAAATGAGTAGCATATACAAAACAAGGGCCCAATACAAAAAACAAATTGACTGCCCAGTATACCTGAGTGAGGAACAGTGAGATATTAAACAGAAAAAAACTGAGTTCAGCAGCAACTTTAACATTTTAAGTAGCGTACAAAAATAAGCTGCTAGATTAATTGTATATAGACATGTTAAACACTCACTGTGTGGAAATGTGACAGCTAATAGGTTGAATAAATTCTGGTGTAGCATGTCTAAAATAGCAAAGAGTATATTCAATTTAGAATCTAGAAACTTGACAGAATTGTATAGTTTGTTACAAGAAACAACCTTGTAGCTCACACTGGCGTTTGAGACAGTAATAAAGATTTGTTAATCAGATAATTTTTTTGTAAAGTAACATGGATTAGACCTGCTTAGCAATTAACTTTTGTACATTTCAAAAAGAGATAGGTTACAATCTGACACTTTTCAAACAGATGTGTTGATAAAATAGTGAGTTTAATGAATCAGTATGGGTAAGGTTGGTGGTTAGAACAAATCATCGAATAAGCTCAGTTATATAATTAGTTTAATTTCCAAGTTGCCATTCATAAGCACATTTGAGGAAATCAAGTGGCATAAATGTGATCAGTTAATTTTCAAAAACACTTTGCTATAATGATTGCAGCCTGCAAAGGAAAATAATTACTAATAGTTTGTTCCCAGTTTACAAATATCTGCAAGTTTTATAAAAGAGAAGAGACACAAGTGAAATTTTGAGAGTTGTACACAACAGCAGTGAGCGAAGGTGTGTGTTACATATCAATATAAAACTGGACTGAGCTTGTGAACCCAAGGTGTAGTAAGCTTAAACTTAGATGTATACAGTTTGTGAGTTTCGGCCAGTTACAGTGGTACATATGGTACGTGGTAAAGTTATGGCAGTATGATGTGGTCACTGCCATGTTATACTAATACATGGAAACATTTATAGCTCTTTACTGAGAATCACTTTTCTAAGAGATACTGCAGAAGCATTGTGAGCACGTATGTGGGTATCTGTATGTAAATATGTATTCATGTGTGAGTGTGTGTGTGTGTGTGTTTGTGTGTGTGTGTGTGTGTGTGTGTGTGTGTGTGTGTGTGTGTGTGTGTGTGTTTGTGAATGCAGTGTCTTGTCTATTTGTACAGTAGGTGAATCAGTGACTGTCAGCAAGTCTTTTAGCAGACAGATTTTAGTTAAGCTGTGCATGTTGTAACACGCATCCTATCCCTAAAAGAACCACCACAAGAATGCTAGGAGTGCTATAGTCACATCATGGCATAAAATGTTCAGAGGTCCATCCATCAAAAGAGTACTGTCATTATCGAAAGAAATCCCTAAGAGAATTCTAACAGCCTGCTTTGTGAATTGCATTTCTCTTGTTAGTCATGTAATCACGTATACCTGTGCATTCCTTGTTTGGCAGTGGGTAAAAGAAGAGGACAATGCAGTCAGTTGTTTCAGTCTTAAGGCCATATATAGACCTGCAAATTACATATTCCAGCAAGTAGCAAAAGTTGTAAAGCCTTCCATGCAAGCATTTGACTGGTCATTGCATTTTTACTGATTGAGAAATGGCCCCATTACATTTGAAGAAATAAAGAAGGTAACTAAGTCACTAAATAACATACGGGAGGAAGAGGAGGGAGGGAAGGAGAAAAGGAGAAACATGAAGGGAATTTCTAAGCACTTAAAAAAACTAAGGAAATCAGTTCAACAGAAGGTGTGAACAAATTTAAGCAAATTAGTTACACAAGGAGAAAATGGTATATCATAAAAGATAGAAGAGTAGGATGAAATCAGTATATAAATAGCTTGTCCACTGACATGCAAAACGTGGTATCCTCGCTATTGTCTGCAATTGCATTCTCTTTAAAGACAGAGTAAGCCAGTTTATAAGTTTGTTGTCATTTCAGTCACTAAACTTTGAGCCTATTATCTTTCTACCTACTGTTGGCCATCAGTGCATACCGAATATTATTGTGAAGATTTTTTTAAGACAGCAGTTTTTGTTTTTATACACACACACCCTCCTTCATGCGTGCAAAGGTGTTACCCTTCCAGCATTTCTGCACTAGCTAGCAATCTGTTAAAGATCTCGACTATTATCTCTGTCGACATATTTCCAAATGATTTACTATCTTGGTGAGTCTGCATTATCATTCACTTGTCCTCAATACTTTGCGCTAATGTCTTCAGACTGTTACCGTAGCAGCTTTACAAGATGGCACCCTACTTTTCTTTTCCTTTGTAAACAGCGATGCAAAGTACTTATTTGGTAATTCTGCTCAGTAATTTTCCTTCTTATCTCCTTCACATTTTTCATTCTTCTTTACCTTTTTTTAGCAAGATACCTAAACAGTTTCATGCCCCTTCCTAAGTTTGTCTGTCAGCTTCATTTCATCTTATGCCTTTTTTGTGTAACCTAATTTTTTGCCCTTCCGTATGATACTTTGTGATTTTTCATTAACATCCCTTTATTTCACTTCTCCACATTTTGCATTTTTTGTTTTGCTGCAGTAGCTGATGTCATATTTGTATGTAACCACTTTGTTTTATAATTATTATTATAGAAGTATGATGGTTGTCTCTGACTTGTAGCTTATGTGGTAGACATCGTGGTAGGCATTGCATAAAGGAGGGTGCAAGTGGTCCTCAGCTGTCAAAATATATTAACAGAAAGGTCAGAGGAATACTTTTCCAGATAAGGCTTATGTATCATTTTTTCTAAACAGAAGAAAAAGAGAAAAAGAAGTCTATTTGTGCATTTGTGATCACATTGTTGGTTGTTTCATTTTATGTTTATGTTTACAGTACTGCATTTTCCATTATCTAATTTGCTTTTTGGAAAGGGATCTGAGGGAAAATTACTGTCGTAATCCAGATGGAGCAGAAGGACCCTGGTGTTTCACAACAGACCCCAAGATAAGAATAGGATACTGTTTCCAGATTATGAAATGTGAAGAGAAAACGTCTGCCCTTGGTGAGTAAGGATTTTAATTTACTACCTGAAGAAAGAAGTACTGGTAAATACAGCACTGGGTATGTTTAATTGCAGATAGCTCCACTTATGCTGATGTTCAGCCATATCTTTATAACAAACTCTGTGCCCTAAGTGCCAACTGCAGTTTGCAGTTAACACTAATATTTTACTGATTGAAGGTTACATGTTTCTTATGAGTTATATGTATATATCATCACATATTGCTGTTCTAATGAACCATTTTTACCACTTCCTGACATGTAATTATAATACTCAAGATTCATTTTACTGATGCTGTAATCGTTAAATAACTTCACTTTTCCACCATAGAACAAGGAAAATATATTAGCATACTTTATGTTCTGACCAGGGGCAGTGGTCTGATCCAAAACTGGCCAATTTCAGGCACAATGTAGAAGTATAACAGTGATGAAACAGGAAAGTTAAGTACAATCAAAGTACAACAAAGCATGCCTATCAACCTCTTAGCACAATAAATCTGGACAAAGCCAAAATTAATGGAGGTCAAAAGTCCAGGAATAGGGGCATATTTTAAATATTGCTCTTATAAACTTAGAAAGATGGTGGAATATCAGGACTTGAGTTAGCATGCATTATCTGAAGGATATGAAGTCTGAAACTCAAATGTATATCATTATCTTCTTTCGGCTTTTCCCGGTTAGGGGTCGCCACAGCGGATCACCTGTCCGCTCATGACTGGCAGTTAGAGAGTGAAGAGGTATGCAGCAAAGTAAGATTTACAAACCCAATAAAAGTGGCTTAACATTAGTACATAATGTGAGAAACAATTTGTACAGCAAGAAAAGTTATTCAGTACTGAGCATTAATCTTTTAAGGTTTTTTAAAGTTAAGTGTAAGAGGCCATAGAAGTAGCATTTTAGCAGTACTACATATGTATATATATATATATATATATATATATATATATATATATATATATATATATATATATATCACCAAACACACTTAATGAAAGCACTTTCACTGAAAAAGTGCTTTTGCTAAAGTGTGTTAAAAAAATAAAAACATTAAATCTGCTTTTACACAGGGGGGCAAACCCCCCTGCACCCCCCCACCCTACTTTAGTATCCTCACTCCGAGTTTGCACTACAGTGGGGAAAAGGGAATTTTCCCTTATCTGCACTGTAGTACAACCAGCACAACAGGCATACCTATGCGAAAACGCTGCTTTAGTGAAAAGCATCATTTTATCTAATTGTCTTTTTATCTAAGCACAAATTGCTGAAAAAATAATTGAAAACTCATTTAACCAAAAACACATTTCATTGAATGACATTTAATTCAAAACTATAGACTATGGATAGTAGGTGCTGGTGTGGTTTAAGATAACAGGTGATGCTAGACAATTTAGTCTAAAGCATAATTTATACTTTGCTAGCGCCCAACCTTAAGTTGTACTGAAAGTTTTTTTTTTTTTTTTTGAATGCCATCAGAAATTCATTTTCCTTTTTCTGGAAGGTTAGGTAACTGTGGAGTTAGTATATATAAGTAAGGGGGGTAAGTGGGCTTGCCTTCCTGCAAATGTAGAGTTTTGATAGAGCATTCGCTGTATTTTCTATGATATGTGATTGAATGAAATGCCTTTTTGACAAAAGCTATTTGCAATTATTTTTTTAATGATTTGTGATCAGATAAAAAGATAGGTAGATATCGATATATATCACTGGGTTACCAACAAGTTGTTCAATGGCAATTTATTATATACCTGGAAAACTGCCAGCACAACTGATAGAAAATCAGCTTATCAAATGTGCTGACAGGTGTTTCATGCAAGATTGTGGTATAGTAGGAACTGGGGAATTTGCCTTTTACCCACTGTAGTGCAATCTCAGAGTTGGTATATATAATTAGCAGGGGTTGTGAGGATACAACTTGTGTTTGTCTTTTGATTTTTTTTTTATGTACTACTGAACAATAAGTTGTGCTCAGTCAGTTGACATTCAGTGGGATGAAGTTTCGATCAATTGTTGGACTTCCATATAAATATACATATATTTATTTATATACACACACACACACACACACACACACACACACACACACACACACACACACACACACACACACAATGGTAAAGTATTTACCATACAGACACAAGGAACAGGGTTAGATTCTCACATTTGGTCCTTGTCTGGTTATTAGCTAAAAGTTTAATAGCCCTGTGGTCAATGTCAGAGAGAAACATTGCAAATATGAAACCGAGCACAGAGAGTAGGTGGAGCATGTTATTGAGGTGGTTATTGAAAGAGGACCTGGAAACTCAGATTATAAGGAGCTGAAGTAACTTTTGTTCTAATGTATAATTTTGCTTATTGTGGAAAGTGCTTAGAGTGAACCCCTGAAGTTGTGTGTTAGAATGGAGAAGGTATAGCGAGTCAATGAAAGTGAGTTATTTGGTGTGGTAAGAACTACTGAAGTGTTTAAGTGGGAGCAATACAGATAATGTTTTTTGATTTAGAGGGAGAGATAGATCACTGTATATAGGTTTTGGCATTAGGCAGATGAGAAGAAGATCTGCATGATTTAGAGCAAATAGCCACTTTGTTCTTAGCAGAGTAATGCAGTGTCATTATCTTCTTGGTGTGAGAAGGATAAAGTGACATATTTTATTGGAGAGGGTTTGAAGTTCTTTATGTTTTCTTTTTTCCTTGGGAACAAATATACAGTAGGTGAAGAATATATTGAAGTTGTAGTTGTCATATATATTTTACAATAGCATTCCTGCCTGCAGTGGTTAGGTAGTAGAATATCATGCTGCAACCATTAGACAGTAGAGTTCATTTTTGCTTTAGATCACTTATATGAATTGACATATTTAGGGTTCATTTAAGGAAAGTACATGCTGAATAAGCTGGTTATTGGAAAGAAGGGGGTGGTCATGTTGGTGTAGGTGGCCTGCTATTCAGTTTATGGACAGTTTCAAAGAACATTATTCTGGCTTTGTTAATATTCAGAATTATCTGTTTGTCTGTTAATCATGTGTTTTTGGTTGCTAAGAGTGTTTTTTGGTCTCAGAAGTACAGATTTATAGTTGTGACTGAGTGAAAGGACATCAAGTCATCAGCAAACAGTATCAGGTTAGTTTCCTTGATGTCAGGGAGAAGGGAATTGATGAATATACTAAAGAGGATATGGGATAGGATGCAGCCATGTGTGACTAATGAAATAAAGTGGAGGATTAAGAAAAAACTCAATTTAGCCAGCCAGGCATTCTGAAAAGAATGGTTGGCTTAATGGTTCCTTACCTCACAGGACAAGGAACGGGATTTAATTCTCACCTTTGGAGAAGAACGGCTAGGCTTAAAAAAGGCTCCAAGTAATCACCTATGTACTATATGCATCCCTATTAAATAAGTGAATGTTCAGTATTGTGAATGCTACTATATCGACAGCTAAATGTCGAAAAGGCCAAATCCTGAACAAACTGAACAGCGTTTTTTTTCCTAGTAAAAAACATTGCTGGTCCAAAAAAAAAACACAAAATAAAGTGGCGGGTTTTACCCCCACAACCTCCGATGTGGGCGTCTATGCCCCCCACACCCCCAACTACTTAAATATACCAACTCCAAGATCACACCACAGTGGAGGAAACAACAAATTCCTGAAAACGGCCCAGTCATTTTTTTTTTCCCTAGGAAAAATAAAAATCACTGTTCCGTGTCTTTAGGATTTGGCCTTTTTGACATTTAGCTGTTGATAAAGTGGCATTTGCAATATTGAACATTTGCTTAAATATATGGGATTTTGCCTTTTCAACATTTAGCTGTTGATAAAGCGGAATTTGCAATATTGAACATTTGCTTAAATAATAGGGAACCATAATATATATATATATATGAATTTAATCAAATTAAAATATGATCAACATCGGTTTACTCGAAAAAATTCAGTTGATTGTATAGATGGTCAACAGGTGTATGAGATCAGACAATTCCTGGAGTTGGGGAAAATGGCTTTTCCCCTGAAACTGTGCAATCTCAGAGTTTTAGTATGTCTAATTATCAGGTATTGTGGGGACCACATGCAGAGCATGTTGTCACTGTTCATGTTGTTGACATTGTGGACATCAACATTTGGGCCTGTTAACAAAATTCAGTAGACCTATATATATATATATATATATATATATATATATATATATATATAAACAATTCATAATATATATATATATATATATATATATATATATATATATATAGTATATATATTGGTGTCTAGTGGGTCCCCTAACCCCAAGTCCTCAAAACCATAGTCTTGGTAAATATTTAAACATAGCCTTTCGGCCATGTTCAGTACAGTAATGTGGTGAAGCTGGCCATGCTGATCTACCTGGCTTAGAAATTTCTTGAATCACTTGATGTTTAGGTACCTTCCTGGAAGAGGGTCTCGGGGAGAAACCCATTGCTAATTAGCATATGCCTCTCCCACTGGACAACCTCTTTATCATTCAACACGGCCAATATTACACAGTTACACAATGCTGCATGTCTTCAAGCTACCGCACAATGCAACATTATGTTAGGGCAGTTGTTGAATACCAAAAATGTACTGAGATGTGCAATTGGAACTGTACACATTGTGGTTCCTTCATCAATCCCCCCATGTGCTTTAGAAAAATAAAGCTAAGTTTTTTTTTTTTCCCTCAGGTATGGATAAAGCCAGTTACATCACCTTTTCCCCTCATACAAAGTGCAGTAAATGTGCCCTTGGATTTAATGCAATAACATTTAATGCTGTTTGGACTAGTGGCCATAAGTTTTTTTCAGATATTGTTTCTCTGGTAATGGACAGTAAAGGACTTACATCAAAACTGATGTGCACAGGCATTAAAAAAGTAATAGCAAATGAAACCCACTTTGCACTTTCTTCTCTTTCCAATAGCAACACCTTTGTGAAGGAGCCAGCATAATATGTTAGTCATCTGACTCTTTCTTCTCTTTAATATGACCTTGTGAATATGATGTGCCACCTAGAAATTTCCCACCACTGCCAAATCCCCAGACACTAACCAATCTGTCTCAGATAATTATTCACAAATATCTCCTATAAAACAATTCCACAGCTATATCATGATCCAACTCCTTTTAGTTTTCATATTTTGCCCCCCTTCACATTTTTTCCTTCTCTAAACCATATTGCCCTCCTGCATTTTTTATTCCATTAACTCACAGTTTCATACATGAGCATGCTTGTTAGAAAATACAAGGTGTCATGTAGCCTAAAGTAGTATATTTTTCAGAACAGGATTATCTCCGTTGGCTCCTGAAATAAGTATTCTTATTCTCAGCTAAGTCTTATAATGTGACATAACAAAATGTACTGTACCTATATATCAAAACTAAGCTATACTTATAGATTATTATGTAATTTGTAACTATTGTTTAAAAGAAGTATGGTTACACTGGAAAAACATATATATTAAATGTACCTTGTGCCTACTTGCTTTTCCTGTGTGCCTGTTGTTTCAACAGACAGCAATATGAGGTAGTTGAAGTCCTACCTCATGTCTTCTTGGCATTTTATTTTTAGCTTCACATGTTACATTTAAGTAGAAACATATTAAATGTTGTTGGTGTTGTTCTGCATTGCTACACATTCCAGTTAAATGCTGGACCTGTCTGAAGTGCATCCTACAGGGTCCACTCAGTTTAGTAATAAATAGCCTCCTTGGGATGTTTCTTCATCATTCTGAGCAAACACTGCCCTGAGACTGCTTCAAAACTGGAAAAAAATGATCTATAAGGTATGAACAATGTAAAATCTAAAGAGACAGCTGAAGAGAATTACAGGAAAGAGTGAATGTTTTATGTTATGACTGTGTCTGTGTAACTACTTCAGAACAGGTGCGTGTGTGTCTGTGTATGTGCAGCAATGTGAGTGGTGAAATACAAGTGACTTTAAGTCTACAAATTATATGACAGATGAGTTATGTATCATTTATAACAGCTGTAAATTCCCCCAGTTGACATTAGACAGCATAATCTGTACTACAAGTACATCCAAATTACTTAAGCTGTAAGGAGAGCCTCATGAAAAGCAGTAGCCAAAAGTGGTTACACAATGAGTTCACATCTGCTTACAACCTCAGCCATAAAAGTCTCAATCAAGCAAGCTTGGAAATTGGTTAAAATCTGATATTAAAATATGTTGTATAATATGAAGGTATCCAGAGATATGTTTATTAGGTAAAGTACTTTTGAATATTATATATTCTGTAGTATCATATCTGCTTTAATATTGTAAACATCATGTGACCTGAAAACAAATGTCCTGCCATCTCATACATAAAGTAAAGGCACACAACATTTTGCCACTCACATTTGCTATCTAACATACCTTTTATATACTAATATTGCTCTTTTGAAATATTGTAGAAATATGATATGCATCCTTTGCATGTATTATACAGCATTATCAAACAACAGGGTACTAACACGTGGGCAGTTCTCGTCAATCTTTTATACTTACAAAAATGTAAGTCTTTGACTGCAATAGTACTAATATTAGTAAATAAAATACCCATTTTTTCTTCAAAAGTTTGTAATATGGGGGTGTGGCCAAGATGTGCTCTAGATAACAGCAGTTTTTTTTCAGCTCTGTCATTTCAATTTATTTATGACAAGATTTTTTGTTAAAAAAAATCCTAAGATTTTTTATACAATAACAGATTCTACTAAACATATTTTGTGATAGTATCTAAAGGTATCTGTGAAATTTTGATTTTTTCCTGTCAAAATTACAATTGATAATTTCTCTCATCACTTGACTTCAGAATGAGCTTGTCTAAAGCTAACCATCAAGAAACTACATTCAAAAAGGAATTTCAGTCCTTACTTTCCAACATCCAAGAGTTATCGGTGAAAACTGACAAAATGGACTTAACTTTAAAAAGGATTGCTCAAAACAGATAGAAATTCTTCATGAGAACCTTCAGCAACAAAAAAAAACAAAATTAGTGGAAATGAGCAAGCTTTAAATGATATGGATGGCAGACTATAGGAAGGACAAAATAACATAGAATTCTTATTAAAACAGAATACTCTACTTCAATCAAAAGTTGATGACTTAGAAAATAGGTTACATAGAAACAATATTAGAATCTTCGGTTTGCCAGACAACATTAAAGGTAACAACTTCATAAACTTTCGGACTACATGGCTGCATGAAGTACTTGATCTTCCTGAAGCTTTATCTTATGGCATCAAAAGAGCTCATAGGTCATTAGTATTTTCCAAAACTAATAAGAACAGCTCATGACAAAGAAATGATTCTAAAAACAGCATGGGCTAAAGCTCCTATCAAAATAAAAGATGACATTATATGCTTTGTTAATGACTATTCTCCAATGGTTATAGCTAAAAGAAAACTTTTTTTTTTTTTGCCACTGGTTATAGAAGTAAAGAAAAGCCAAATAAAAACTAATTTGTTGTTCCCGGCCAGACTAAAAATATTCCTGCAAGACGGTCCCAAAATTTTTGAAGACTTGGATGCTGCTCTTACATTTATTAAAACAAAATTATTGACAAAATCAAAGAAATAGAATGGGATAACTATACTTTGAAAGACTAGCTGATAACGGTACTTGGAAACTACTGAAAAAAATTAAGTTAAAAAAATGAAAAGTCATTTTTTTTCCTTTAATAGGTTCAAGCTTTTATTCTGCTTATAGAGTAACCCAAATGATTTTCACTGTTGGTTCCTGTATGTGGTGTCCATTTTTTGGACACAAAACACAGGTGAGCTTTAAAAGATGTTGCTATGTTTTTATACAGTATGAAAGAAAGAAAAAAGGGGGAATTAACAAAAGGGAAATGTTCAAGATTTCTGTTAGATTGTTCATTTTATAAATTTGATCCTACTATAATATTTTTTTTGCTCTTTGTTTTGCTGTTGGCATAATCATAAAGAAGGAAGTGTAACGGACTGAAACAAGTCTATGGACGCTACATGATTTTATTATAGTATCTCTGGTCTAGATGTAAAACCAGAATATGAACTCATGTCTCATGAGTAGGGTTGTTAATCAACTTATTATAATAATACTGGAGTGGCAGTTGAGATATTATCCCTCACATAAAACCCAGACAAGTAAGAAAGAAATACTAATATTCATTTTGACACCATCATATTTTATCATTACTTTTTTTTCTTTCTCTCCCTTTCTTAACATAGGCGCTTTGTTTTGAACTCTTGAAAGCATATATGACTATTGTAGATAAATAAGATTTATATAGCTCAGCGCTTATACTCTCTCTAATTTTATAAAGCCAAATGGTTTTCCTATTTGATAGAAATTTATAACCAAGATCACTTTGCTAGTTTGTATGTTATTGTTATAATACATACTCCATTTAATCTTTCTTCTTTAATGCAGACTGATTTAACATATGAACTCTTTACTATATTTTATGTAATAGTATGCTTAAAACATAATCTGAGATATGTGTTCTTATCTAGGGAAGATTGAGATATTTAATTTAATCTGAGTTGATTTATTATTACCTGATAAGTACAATTTCAATCCATATGTTCTTTACAATTTAAACATTTATGAAAGTTGATGAGAACTTCTTTATTGTTTTCTATAAAAATATACTCAGTGTAATTATCTATGTTGGCAGTTGCTGAATTGATGTTGTTATTAGACAGGTGGCTAATTTGGGTAGTGAATGCTACTCAAATTGGGAGTTTCTAACTCCAGGAAGGATGTGGGTAAATTAAAATGTATCTATTTACATTACTATTGCTTTATACAATTTTTACAGATGTTCACTGTATTATGCTTAAATGTCATTATAAACTGGATTTCATTTGAGTTATTGTTTCTTATTAGTTGTTGTATACCTGATGGATCTCTCTTTACAATATTTTCAAAAGGAATATTAATGGTCAACCTATATCTAATGAATATAAATACCATTTTATGTTTCTTTTAAAAGGTATCTCCATTAATATTAATGGCCTAAATAATCCTTGCAAGAGGGGAAATTTACTCAAATATCTAAAATTACATAAATCACATTTAGTTTTTCTACAAAAAACACATCTGATAAAAGAAGATATAACTAAACTAAATACTGAATCATATATTGTACTATCAAGCTCAGAACATTCTCAAAAGAAAAAAGAGGTAGCTATACTGTGGAGTAATGTGATATCTCTTCCTAAGATAATAGAAGTTTACGAAGCTGATAAGGGAATGTTTTGTTCTGTTACAAATGAAATGAATAAGAAGATATTTAACTTATAAACATTTACTGGATACCAAGAATTGGGATGAATACAGTTAACATTTAAATCAGATTGTGCATTTATCCAAAGGTAACATTATAATAGCAGGGGGACTTTACCTGTATAATAAATGATAGTGACACAAATACTACTGGTAGAAGGAGGATTTTATTGTCAGCTAAACTCTTGAAAGATTCATACCATCTTAAAGATAGTTATACTTTTGCTGAACCAAACCTGTTATTTTTTACTTTCTATTCCCATAGACATGGTACCCATTCTAGAATAGACAACATTCTTATTTCCAATGAGTTAATTAATAGTCTAACTAAAACAAAGGTCATTTTCTGCCCTTTATCAGACCAAAATTCCATAACATTTGAGTTATTAATCAATACAGCATGTAATATTCAAATTAAAAGAATCCCTTCTTACATTACAAAACTAAAGGACTTTAAAGAATTCCTCACATCAGAAATTCTAAATTTTATTACTTTGAATACCACTGCAGACACCTCTGAAATATATATATATATATATATATATATATATATATATATATATATATATATATATATATATATATATATATGCTATGCATTAAAAGCCTACTTATATGGGAAAATCATCACCTGGTACAATAAAAAAGTAACTTTGGAAGAAGAATTATAAGACATACAAATTAAATTAGACAACTTAAAGCTTAACAACAGGGAAAATACAGATAAAAAAGAAAGGGAAAATGAAATCATCTTGTTAAATAATAAATATTTGGAGATACTAAATCATAAAACTATGATTAATATAGAGAAATTTAAATTCACAAACTTTTCAACTAATCCTAAATCCTTAAATATATTAGCCAACAAAACTAAAAGACTTAGTAAGCTCAATCATAATGAGATTTTCTCCCCTAAAAAAGAAATATGGTTTCTGACTTACAGAATATTCTAATAGAATTTAGGAATATTTTTTAGAATATTAATCAGAAATCCCAGATAGCAGATTCAAAAGAGAAAATTAAAGCCTTCATTAAAAGATATGCTAAAGCTAGATTATCAGAAAAACAAGCTGCATCTATAGATAAACATATCTCCTTCACTGACCATCAAAATCAAATTAGCAAACTAAAACAAAATAAAGTACCTGGTAATTATGGAATCATTCCAGAAATATATAAGATGATGCCCAAAAATAGCATTAAAGTTACTTCATAAAGTTTTTATTATTTCTCAAAGCAGCACTATTACCCCACCCTCTTGGAAATATACCTTTATATCTCCAATATTCAAATCTAATAAGGATTCCTCAAAATGTTCTTCATACAGACTAAGTTCAGTATTGAACATTTACTATAAAATGTTTATGTCCATATATGCAGATAGGTTAAATATATGTCTGCCAGCTTTGGTTGATGAAGATCAGACAGGATTTATTGTAAAAAGAAATGCATACGATTGTATAAAAATAATTATTACTCTGATTGAAGCTGCAAAGAATTTAAATAAAAATTTAACATTAATAAGTCTTGATATAAATTGTGCCTTTGAGTCTGTTAATTGGGACTATATATTTATACTAATGGAGGAGTTAAAATTCTTGAATAATTTCATAAGCCTTATTTCACATCTTTATATAGGAAGTCAAGCTTATATAAAAATAGATTACTAGTATCTCACAAAAAATACCAATAACCAAAGGGACCAAACAAGGTTATCCCTTATCACCTTTACTCTTTACTTTAATAATGGAACCTTGGGCTAACCTAATTAGAATTGATTGAGAAATTGAGGACTTCCAGTTAAGTACTAATGAGACTTCCAAAATACAGCTATTCACCAATTATTTTCTTATCATCTTGAAGGGAAGTAATTCTTCCATTTCTGCTGTTTTTAGAACTATGAAAAACTTTCAAAAGAAATCTGGATTGATTTTCAACAAAAGTAAAACAAAAATTCTTCCTATTTATACAAGTAACTGCATATTAGATAATAAATTTACAAAATATCAAGCACAAGCAGATCAAATAACATATTTGGGAATAACACTTACTAAAACCATTAAATATATTATCCAACTAAATTATAATCATACAAACCAACAATGAAAAAAGGCAAAACTGAAGTAAAATGATGAAAGCAGGCTACAGGAACACTCCAACACACGCTTTATTCCAATAAAGTAAGTGCTTTCGTTGGCGAAAATACTCCATCTTCTTCAGACTAAAAATACATGAAACACTGCATTGTATTTTAATGCAAACTGTTAGACCAGGCAGCCAGTGTAAAGGCTTAATTAATTATGATGTCACAAATAACATCAAGTGCTTAATTAATGGATAAAAAAAACTCACAGCTTAGGTTTAAATTCTTAAAGTCGCAGCTAGACATGCTTATATGTTAGTAATATAAAAGTGATCAATAACATCAAATTAAATATTTTAAAAACAAAATTGCATTGCCAAAATAAAATAAAATAAATCAAACACAACTGATTCTTAAAGAGGAAAGGTGAATATTATATCTGTAAACACCAAAATTTCTAACATTAATCTAAAATATTTAGATGTATAAAAACTTGAGATTGATCGAAACTATGTAACCAACTACCTAGCAAGTGCTTTTATTTTCAACAAGCATTTAATAGACAAAGCCTCATTCAGCCCTGGTAATATGTGGGCTGAAGTGTCAATTTGACATTCCAATTTGGACTCTTCCAGTCTGAGCTCCCAAGGGCCTCCTCTTATATTGTGCTCTACTTTCTGTAAGACTCCAAATGAAAATCTATGGCTAGGATATTCCAAAATGTGTTTTGCTAAAGCATTGTTAATTAAATTTTTGTTAGTACTATATCGGTGTTCATAAATTCTTTGTTTGATCTTACTTTCGGTTTTACCAATATAGTACACCTCGCAATTGTCACATAAGGCCCCATAAACTGCTCCCTGGGAATCACAATTAAACTTGCCATCAATGTAATGTATTCTGCCCCTAATTTTTATCTTGTTAGTTACTTTAATGTGTTTACATTGAGGGTGTCAGCCACACTTGAACATGCCCGGACGCCCTTTGACTGCCTTTTTGGTCCTCTCAACAAGGCATTTCAGGTTGAAGCCTCTAATAAAGGTAATCTGGGGGGCCTGTCCTAAAATCTTCCTAAGACTACTGTCACCTGATTCGTACTAATAATATCTCTAATGAGCTGTGAGTCCAAGGAAAAAGTTGTCAGGAATCTAATGGATTGATTAGAACTCTGGTCCCTTATTACAACAGAAGGTAAACCTTCATGTTGTGGTACAAAAATGGAATGGTATCCTTTATGTACCAAGGGGCGGAAATGACCAACTATTCTTTATAGTCCATTTATTACCAGGGCTGAATGAGGCTTTGTCTATTAAATGCTTATTGAAAATAAAAGCACTTGCTAGGTAGTTGGTTACATACTTTCGATTAATCTCAAGTTTTTATACAGCTAAATATTTTAGATTAATGTTATAAATGTTGGTGTTTATAGATATAATATTCACCCTTCCTCTTTAAGAATCAATTGTGTTTGATTTATTTTATTTTATTTTGGCAATGCAATTTTGTTTTTAAAATATTTAATTTGGTGTTATCTATCACTTTTATATTACTAACATATAAGCCTGTCTAGCTGTGACTTTAAGAATTTAAACCTTAGCTGTGAGGTTTTTTATCCATTAATTAAGCACTTGATGTTATTTGTGACATCATAATTAATTAAGCCTTTGCACTGGCTGCCTGGTCTAAAAGTTTATATTTAAATACAATGCAGTGTTTCATGTATTTTTAGTCTGAAGAAGTTGGAGTATTTTCTCCAATGAAAGTGCTTACTTTATTGGAATAAAGTGTGTTTTGGAGTGTTCCTGTAGCCTGCTTGCATCATTTTACTTAAATTATAATCATAGTCTATCATAATATCTTTACCTCCTCCCAAATCAATAATAAAAAGTTTCATCTTGATGATTTTAAAATTCTTATGGTTCCCAAATAAACCCAGAGTAGCATTAACTTACCATATGAAAGATTGGTCTGATGGGGATATAGGTTTAACTAATTTGGAATTATATTCAATTTCATCTGTGATTGAATCTATATCCCTTCTTATAGATACAGAATATACCACTTAATGGAAACAATTTTTGGGCATATTATCTTGTGATTCATTTAATAATTCAAATACCCATAAATTACAAATAGTAAATAATGCATTCAATTGGTTATTAAAAGTCTTTTTGCCACATACAATCACCTGACACATAAATCTAACTATATGCTACTCCTCTTAAATAATTTTATGAATTTTATTTATAGATTTCCAGTGTATAAGGCCTGGTCCTTTCTTCTTTTCCCCATTGCCTTTACCCAAGGAGTTATTTTTACCTCAAACTACTCAAAACTCGTACTATTTAGGGATAAGAATCTAACATATTGGTCTCAGTTGATGGGAAAAATTAATTGAAATCTTTAGAATATCTGACAGCTGAATTTGAAATAGATAAACATTTATGATTAAACATACAAGCTTGTAGATATTTTTTCTTAACCAGATTTGATCTAATGTCACCAATAATTAAAAAACAATACCTAAACTTCTATGTTATCTGATTCTGTCCACACAACATAAATCTCCTATTAAAGGTAAACTATCACACATATATATATAATATAATTAGAAATGAAACAATTAGCTACCCTAAAAGTTATTGGAATTATTTCTTCATAATTAATAACTATCAACCTAATAATCAAGATAGAAACATTGTATTACAATCAGCTAAAATGATTACTTCTTCCATTAAATGGAGACTACATGGAAATTTATGTATAGAAAAATTTTAACTGTCTACTTAATAAGTACATTTAGTAAAAAGGATAATATATGTCGGAGATGTAAAACAGTAGTGAAGGCTGATTGGTCCCGCATGTTTTTCGATTGTATGTTCTTAAAACATTATTGGGAAAACATTAATAATTTTCTTCAAGCTTTATTCTCAGACAATTTTACACTTTCTAAATCTATGGTTGTATTTAACACACCTGTACCTGAGTGCATTAAGAAAGCTAAGTATTCAATGCTTTGGTCTATACTAGCAGTTGCCAGAAAAGTTATATCAAGAAACTGGAAATCTGATACTTCCCCCTCTTTCCTTGAATTTAAAAGTCTTACTGGTTTGTCATCTTGAACTATTGACCATTAAATCAAGATCCATCAGGAACACGTTTCCATATAATATAAGGAACAATTTACATGATTTATTAGAAAATCATTCTATCAACTCATGAAATTCTTAATGTATACCAAGATTCATATAATGTATATTTGTGGACGTCTTTGTAAACACTTTATGTTTGATCAATAAATTTTCTTTTTATGTTTCCTTTTTAATTCAAATTGAATATTTATGAACATCTTATGTAAATATTTGTTTATATTTGAAATTTAATAAGGTTGTTTTCAAAAAAAGTTTGTAATATAAATTCAGTGTCACTAGATGCACTTTGTGGTACACCAAATGACAACATTCACATTTTCAACACTACAAACTAAAACTAATAAATTAAAATAAGTGTTGAGGAGCAATCAGGAACAGCAGTTTATTCATATGAAATCCAGTGCTTCGGTGAGCGTGAACACATTTTACATTTTTTTGCGACTTACATCATTTATGAGACATAGCAAATCATATGAGATTTTGCTTGTTTTTTTTTTTTTTTTTTTTGATTGGTTGGTTGGTTTGTTGGTTGGTTCATTGGTTATCTTGTTGTCTCCCCAACACATACTGATGATCAGGTCTTTGAACTCTATTAGCCTGCTTTTTTCCCTCTCAATGTAAAAAACATTGATGGCCATTTATTCTGTAAGAGGTGAAAGCTGTCATTCTTGCAGCCATCAGTGATGATTTTGCTAGAACCCTATCCCCAACCCAGGTGGCTGACATGAATATCTGACTTACTGTGGAAGGCCAGATTTTCCCTGTCTCTGTCTCTCTCTCTCTCACACACACACACACACACACACACACACACACACACACACACACACACACACACACACACACACTCACAGACAAACACGCAGACACATTGCAGAGGGCTACTATCACTGGTGTGGCTGGTCCAAGCTCATGTGCATGGTCTACAGCCCCATTCATGGCCTCCAAGCCTCTACCTGCGTAGTGCTGATTGGTCAACTATAGCCACAAATCCATCCTCTGAAAATGTGTGAGCCAGCATCACCCATTCTGTCCCAACCTTCCCCATCAAGCTGTTCTATACATGAGTCATCTGGGGCATAATTAAGTGTTCATCCCTCTATGCTACACAGCCATGAAGCATGCTGTTAACAAAGGATTTGGGAGAAAACCTGAGCTTTCTTGTTGCAGTTTTTATTACAAATTAACTGTCATTGCTAGCTGATGTGGTGAGGTTTTGTAGGACTTTTCATTTACCTTACTATTACAAAAAGTTACTTTGACAGCTTTTGCTGCTCCCATTGAAACAATTAATTGAAAGTTTAAATGCTAGCTTCTACCAGGAAGATGATGAATTATCTTTAATTTTGTTTAGCAAACCTTTAACCAGTTTCTAGGACTCAGTTTCTCCTAATTGTGGCTTGCTTTGTTTTCTAGCTTTAGAATGTAAGACAAAATGTATGCCTCCTAATTCACATAATTATTTTAAACTGTTTGAAGCTGTACTATTGACTAAGATAAAATAAAAAATTCAAAACATTTAAGAGGAATATTTATGTTTTAATTTAAACAAGGGTGAAAGGTGTCCCTTCAAACAACTTCACTCATTAAGTAATGATTTCATGTTTACGGTTGCTGATAAAGTTAGTAATTGGGTCAGTAGCCAGTAATATGATCAAAGGCTCTTGTATCAAGTGACATCAGACCAAGGTTATCAATTTTCTAGTGTTATGCAATTTCCCCACTTTGGGAGGGGCACTGCAACAAAAGTCTTATTTCTTCAGGTTTGCTAAAAGTTATTTGAGTTTTTTTTTTCCTTTATCAGCACTTGGTAAAAGAATTGTCAGCAGATTGACATGAAGACATTATGATGTTCTTCATCTCACATTGCTGCAGTCCTTACACTTGGGTAGTCCGCTGTCCTCGGTCGGCCCGAATATCAAAGTATAAGGCTGACGTCGGTCAAGGCGCATTTGACTGACATCAGGACGTCAGGGTACAAATGCGCATGACCGACGCCATATCCTCAGTCTTTTTTGCCACATGGTCCGATGCAGAAGCAGCATTGCAAGTGCCGGTTGGCGTTCTGAGATTTTTCAAGTTTGAAGTTTCAGACCGAGTTCAAAGTTGGCTAAGTACCCCGTTGGGGAATATTTTAGTTTTTTTTTTCTTGCCTCAGTGATTTACCGGATGTCAGAAAAAGTCAATAATTGTATTTCTTGTGGGAAACAGATACCGCATAGAGATTATCATACTTTGTGTATTCCTTGCTTAGGGCCTGAGCACGACGTTGTTGGCTGTCGCTCTTGTGCTAGATTTAATAAACGCACTATAAAGAGAAGGTTGGATTGTGCAAGGTTAGTCTTTGGGAAGCGGTGTAATTATAAAATGCCGTCGGATGCTCCGACGCCCGCTTCTTCGAAGAAGCGCAAGGACAAGGCAGTTAAGCCTAGGCTAGAAGAACCGTCTTTACCGGACGCCGGTTCTTTGGAGGTGTCGGTGGAGCCGGTGGCTCCGGAGGTTTCTTTGTGTTCCCAGGGTGAGACCTTATTATTGCAGGATGTGGCCTCTCAGGAGGCAAGTCAGGCTGAGGGGGCTTCTCAGGTTACTATACTCCCCTCCCTTCCTAGGGTGGCTAGGCCCTCTCCTTCTGTTTCAAAGGCTTCTCCCAGGGGCAGGCCAGGTTTGGCTTCAGTTGGTGTTACCCCTAGCTCTTCAGGTACTGTGCCCAAGAAGCATATGCTTAAAATGGCAGAAGATTTGATTACTTTAATTAGGGGTTCTATGCCCCCTCCTGATAAGAGACCTAGGTTGGAGCCTGAGCTGGGGGGTTTTGAGCAGGCTTCGGATGTTTCAGAGTCTTCGGCTGAAGACTTGCAGGAGTACTCTCCTTATTCTGATTCTGATCTGGATGATTCTACTCCTTCTGCTTCTCCTCCTGAGGATTTTTCTTTCAGAAACTCTTCATTCCATGAGGGAGCATTTTAAGTGGGAAGGTCAGGACTTCTCTGATTCCAGGAAAAGGCTTAGCGAATTTTTGTTTTTACCCCAGCATAGGCCTTTGGCTATACCTCCTGATTTGGATGTAGTAGAAGATGTTTTTGCAGAGGCTTCTCTTAATCCTGATTCTTTGCCTCCTGCTCCTGTTAAGCCGGATAGGTATTACAGGGTGCCTGAAGCTCATAAGTATCTTTTTAAGAGTCCTAGGGCTGACCCAGAAACTGTTAGTCAGGGTCCTAAAGGTGTTAAGGCTTCTGTTGTTAAGAATCCGGTTCCTGCAGACAAAGAGGCTAGGGCCTTGGATAGATGGGGAAAGAAAGTTTATACTTCTTCCACTCTTGCTATGAGGGCTTTGAATTGCCAGTTTCACATGTTGAAATACCAGAACTATCTCCTTTCACAATTAAAGTCTAAGGTTGATGCTCTGGCAGTAGGTATTGATTGTAAAGAGTTGCAAGATTTAGTGCATGTTTCTGAACAGGTGGGTAAGCATTCTTTGCAATGTGGTTTTGATGCTGTACAGGCCTCGTCTAGGGTGGCTGCCACTGGGTCAGTTCTTCGCAGGCACGCCTGGCTAAGGGATCAAAATTTGTCTGAACATGTTAAAACAAGGATTTTAGATGCTCCTTTACAATCTGATGTGTTGTTTGGTCCTCCTGTTGAGGCAGTTTTAAAGAAAATGGAAGACAAGGCTAAGTCTATGCAGACTGTTAAAGATTTTTTGCAGGTCCAGCCTCCAAAGTTTAGTAGAAATTGGCCTACTAAGGGGTGGACGTATCCTTCTTATGATTTCCAGTCTAGGGGTAGATCTAGATGTGGTAGGGGCAGAGCTCAGGGCTCTTTCAGGCCTAGAACAGGGAGTTCTCCTGCACAGTCTTCGGGTGAGGGCAGGGGTCAGTCCTTTCGTAAACAGACCCAATGACCTACCTTTTCAGCTGCCAGAGCCTTCTCGTCTGGCAGCACCTTTGGGAGGAAGGTTGGCACTTTTCAAAGAAAATTGGAGTTTAATTACCCAAGACAGATGGGTATTGGATATCATACACCACGGTTACAGGTTTTATTTCCATACCTTGCCTCCTTTCAAAGGCATGCCAGACATTCCTCCTCAACAAAGAATAGAGGCTCACAAGCAAGTTTCTCTGTTACTCCAAATAGGGGCCATACAGCCGGTCCCTATGCCAGAAGTGGGCCTAGGATTTTACTCGCCTGTTCCTAGTACCAAAGAAGGGGAACACGTGGAGACCAATTTTGGATTTATCTACCCTCAACACTTATCTGGACATTCCCAAGTTCAAAATGTTGACGTTACAGCAGCTTTTACCTCTGCTAGGCAAAGATCATTGGATGGTAACTTTGGATTTCAAGGAGGCTTACCTTCATGTTCCTATCAGACTAAGTTGCAGGAAGTATCTGCGTTTTCGAGCTGGGACTTCTCACTATCAGTTCTCTGCATTGCCCTTTGGCTTATCTACTGCGCCCAGAGTATTCACGAAAGTTCTGGCTCCAGTGATAGCTTTCTTCAGGTTAAAAGGAATACAGATCTATCCTTATTTGGACGACTGCCTGATTTTGGCCCAAGGAAGGGAAGAGCTTCTTCATCATTTGGAATATGTGATAGCAGTGCTAAGATGCCTGGGGTATTCTGTGAACGAAATAAAGTCCAGTCTAGTACCCTCTCAGGACATGTGCTTTCTGGGTGTGAGACTGAATACAGCATCCCAGATGGCCTTTCTAACCCTGGACAAACAAAAGAGTCTATCCCTTTACTTCCATCAACTATCTCATCAGTCCGTGCTGACTGCAAGGACAGTCCTTCAAGCATTAGGGTTCATGGCATCTTGTATTCTGGTGCTTCCCAATGCCAAACTGCATATGAGGAAGCTACAATGGTATCTCAAAATGTATGGACACAGCACTGCCAGGATCTGGACACTGTCATTCAAATAATACCTTGCATTCAAAAGGAATTTTTATGGTGGGCTCAGGAATGTCACCTAAACAAGGGACTCTCTGTGACCCGGCCAGAGGCGAGTCAGATTTTAACGACAGATGCCTCAGACAAAGCTTGGGGAGCTCATCTACATGGAAAGTGGATACAAAACAAGTGGCCTGCCAGACTACAACATCTACATATCAACATGAAGGAGATGTTAGCAGTCCAGTTTGCATTAATAGCTTTCAAGGAATTACTTATTCCAGGGCAGGTGTTGATTCTAACAGACAACACAACTGTCATGTGGTACATCAACAAGCAAGGGGGAACGCATTCTTATCCTCTATGCAGGCAAACAATGATTTTGTGGGAGACTGCTCTCAGTTTACAGCTCAATCTTCAGGCAAGGTTTCTGCCAGGAGCACAGAACTCCTTAGCAGATGTGTTGAGCAGACGAATTATGGATCCCCACGAGTGGAAATTGGATCCACAAGTATTTCAGAAATTGACAGTGTCATGGGGAACTCCAGACATAGATCTGTTCGCTTCTCCACTAAACCATCAGCTGCCAAAGTTTTGCACAAAAAGGTTTCATCCCACAGCTTGGAAAGTGGATGCTCTTTCTTTCAATTGGAGCAATCTTCATGTGTATGCCTTTCCTCCTCTGCCTCTCCTCCCAAAGGTACTTCTGAAGGTCAGACAGGACAAGCCAAGGATGATTTTAATAGCTCCAGATTGGCCTCGACAGCACTGGTACCCATTACTGAGAAGTCTGGTATGGAAGCCTCCATGGCCTTTGCCTTCAATTCCACACCTGTTGTCACAGGAGGACAGCCATTTGCTGAATGTCAAACTTCACTCTCTGCACCTGACAGCCTGGCATATTCTGTTTTGAACCATAGAGGGTCTCAACTTCCACAACAAGTTTTGAATGTGATTTTGGAAGCTAGAAGGCCTAGTACAAGGAAAGTGTACGCAGATAAATGGAAGAGATTTTTATTTTGGAGTGCAGCAAAAGATTTTGATGTTTCTGAGCCTAATTTGAGTGTGGCTCTTCAATATCTTACTGAGTTACTGGACAAGGATTTGTCTTTCTCTTCTATTAAGGTTCATGCTGCAGCAATTTCGGCTCACTATGATTGTGCCCCACCATTGTTTTCTCATTATTTATTCAAGCAATTTCTTAGAGGGGCAAAGAATATAAGACCCCCACGAAGAGCTCCTACTCCTGCTTGGGATCTCAATTTTGTGTTGGAGAAACTCACTCTACAACCTTTTGAGCCTGCAGCTACTTCTGAGTTGAAATATTTATCATGGAAGACTGCTTTTTTGTTGGCAATTACCTCTGCAAGAAGGGTTTCTGAATTGCAGGCCCTTATGGCAGTTGAGCCTTTCTTGATTTTCCATAAGGATAGGGTATCATTACGTACTAATCCTTCCTTTATGCCTAAGGTGGTTTCTAGTGTGGCTTTAAACCAAACTATTCATTTGCCTACTTTTTATGCAAATCCCCAAAATAAAGGGAAAAGATTTTGCACACTTTAGATGTACACAGGCAGTTGCGTTATTATTTGGACAGAACTAAAGGGTTCAGGCAGTCTCAGCAGTTGTTTGTTTCTTTTGCTTTGAGTTCTCAGGGCAAGCCTGTGTCTAAACAAACTATTTCTAAGTGGATTGGGTTTTGCATTGCTTTCTGTTATTCCCATCATGGCAAGGAGGTTCCAGCTGGGATTAGGCCTCATTCCACTAGGGCTACTGCCACTTCAACAGCTTTTGAGGGGAGTGGCAACCAAGGATATTTTGGAGGCAGCTACTTGGAGTTCAGTGCATACTTTCTCTAGGCATTATCACCTGCCACTTTACTCTAAATCCAGGGCTGGTTTTGCCACTGCTGTTTTGCAGGGCATGTTGGCAGCTCCTGCTTCCTTGTAGTTAGCCATCCTCCCTTACCTCTGCTTTGGGATTCTACCCAAGTGTAAGGACTGCAGCAATGTGAGATGAAGAACATAGTACAGTTTTGTACCTACCATAAATGTAGATGTTCGAAGATCCACATTGCTGCAGTCCAATTTACCCTCCCTCCTTCCCCTCTGTAGTTAGAGGTGGTTGTGTGGGTTGGGTTGTACATATTGTGTATATTGTATATTTTGTACATATAGTTAGTGCAAGGGTGGTTGGTTGGGTGTTTGCTGTCTTTTGGTTTTGACCTTTATTTTTAGGGTCTTCTGACATCTGGGGCAAGAAAAGACTGAGGATATGGCGTCGGTCATGCGCATTTGTACCCTGACATCCTGATGTCAGTCAAATGCGCCTTGACCGACGTCAGCCTTATACTTTGATATTCGGGCCGACCAAGGACAGCGGACTACCCAAGTGTAAGGACTGCAGCAATGTGGATCTTCGAACATCTACATTTATGGTAGGTACAAAACTGTACTTTTTAATGACCAAACAGCAGTGTGTGAAAATGAGTTGAGATTTACTAAAGAATCAGGCTGGTCGAATATTTTCTTAAACACTACTTGCTAATGTTTCCTTTATGATCAAAGATGTGTCACTCACTAGGTAAAATTGCAACAATTTAATGTAAACATAATTTTTTACTAGGCTACTATGGATGTTTCTAGTTAATATAGGTATATTCTTCATATTTATGGCATAGAGGCAGTACCTAAATCATAAGGTGAACACCATAAATCCAGTTATATTATTTCACTTTATATTTCTCACTATTTTATTTTCAATGGGTATTTTTAGCTTCTGTTGGAGGGTACAACTATAGGGACAAAATATGTCACAATGTTATTTCTATCTATATCTATACATCTATCTTTCTATATATCTATCTACATCTAAAGCTTTGAATGCCTGTCATAAACTCAGAACTATTCCAATCACAAAGAATACACAATACTTTGAGTCATGAAGTTTCAAAGAAAAACAAAAAAAAAACTACTTTTTGCAGGGGCAGCAAGACTGCTGCACTCCTCATATCCCCTATTAATTATATATTATAACACTGAGATTGAAATACACTGGGGAAAGGTAAATACCCAGAACCCCACTGTACCATAATCTTTACTGAAAAAATCCAGTACATATGATCAACTCATTTTCAATCAGCTGTATCGGCCTTTTTTTTTTACTGTGTAATTTTAACCTCTCAGTGGGGTATAGGGAACCATGCTTTCATCATTTATGTCTGTATGTATGTATATATATATATATATATATATATATATATATATATATATATATATATATGGATTCACTAGACAATCTTGAAATACTGAAATGTTAAATTTCAGTATTTTGAGACTGAATAGTCGAACACCCACATACCTGCACATGCAAAACCACGAATAGCACAATAACAACCATACACACACACACACACACACACACACACACACACACACACACACACACACACATACACACACTTACCTAACTACACTAAAACAAACAAAACAATGCACAAAAACACAACATAACACACAAACACACACACACCAACCCTACCGATATATATATACTAACTCTGTGGTCGCACTAAGCAAACAAACTCACAAAAAACAGCACTACACACACTCACACACACTAACATCCCTAGCCAATACCCTTACCCAAACACTGCTTACCTAAAACCCCAGGTAAATCCACAAACCGCACTGCACGTCACGAACGTGACACCACAATAGCAGATTTGGCATTTCTGTAGTCGACATACTGCAGTTTCACGTAACTGCACTTTCGTGTATTCAGTCTTGACATACTGAAATTCGGCATTTCAGTACATCGAAATTCTCTAGTGTTTATATATATATATATATATATCTATATATATATACATATATATATATATATATATATATATATATATATATATATATATAGATATATATATATATATATATATAGATAGATATATATGGGTCTACTTTATATGCTCGACAGCTCATATGATCGACAAACTATTCAGAGAGACCAAAACACCTAAAGCTCAAAACACCGAAAAATCATTTGATCAAAACTCATAACATCGACACATGAAATTCAAAGCATTATGCCCTTTCCCCACTGTAGCGTGGCCCTGGAGTAAGAATAAATAGTTAGGGGGGTGGGGGGCACCCCCCCCCACACTGAGGGATGTGGGGAGGCGGAGCCCCCCACATTATTTAGGTAAATATTGCAATTTCTGTTATAAGTATCCATGTGTATGTTTACCATTTATGATGCATGTGGGGGGCTGTAAACCCACCCCCTAACTATTTATTCTAACTCCAGGGTCGCGCTACAGTGGGGAAAGGGCAAAATGCTTTGAATTTCATGTGTCGATGTCATGAGTTTTGATCAAGTGAGTTTTTGGTGTTTTGAGCTTTAGGTGTTTTGATGTCAGTAAAATGAGTGTCGATCATATGAAGTAGACCCATATATATATATATATATATATATATATATATATATATATATATATATATATAAAGAGAGAGAGAGAGAGATGTATGGTGTGAAACACAGTGAAGTTAAGTCATGGACCTGCAGAAGATGATGACAGAAGCTCGAGTCTATAATTATGTCCTAAAAGACTCTAGAGATATGCATAGGGATCCTTCAGTTGATTTAGGAACAGTGTTAGAAATCTGCGAGAATATAAGGGATCAGGAGGTCAGTCACTGATTTAAGATTCTACTCAGATAAGTCCACCCAAAGAACAACCTTCCATCCTCACATGTAGCAAGCAGTCCCCCAGCTTGCAAGATGGTCAGGTTCGCCCCTGCCACTGGCTGACACAGAAATAGTCATTCAGAAGCACCTGTTATGACCATTATGAGATATGTATCAGGATATTAACACCTGTCCTCCCACAGTGAAATGTCTGGACAGTTTATATGGAGTCATCCCTTAAGTTTACTGTTTAAAATTCAGAAGGAGTTTACTTTCCTAGCCTCCCTTAAATCAAGGAAGGCTGAAAGGTCAGAGTGCACACTTAGAGGTGTGGCTTGATGTCCTCACTAGCCTCAGTATAAGTCAGTCATGACTAGGCTTGTCCTTTTTCATGTGATGTTCCATGCATTAGTGTCAAATTATTCAACAATCTATGTCTGACTGCAGTTCATCCATCACCTCATTTGTAGCAATCAGCTTGCTACAGCTTTATCAAACAGGACTGAAAGATAAACAACATTTATTGTTTTTGTACTAGCATTCAAAAATGCCAGTACAGAAATAATGCAGGAACTACACTTCCTGATCACACGATCTTCATACCATCCCTGATGCACTTCTACACTGAATACAAACCATGTATCCTAAATGGCAGATTCCTCAGCACTGGTAATAAGGATGCATTCCCTTACCCTGAACAGGCAGTATGTATACAAAGTACGAACTTTACAGCTCTAGTGATATAGAAGTATTCCCTTACAACTGAACATTGAATACATATAAATTGTGAACTTTATAGCACTGGTGTTAAGGAAGTATTCCCTTACCACTTAGCATTTAGCATGTATATGAAGTGTGAAGTGTACAGCCCTAGTGATAAGTAAGAATCCCCTTACCACTCAACATGTAGTGTGTATACAACGTGTGAAGTATAAACATTCATGTTGGGAAGGTACTCCCTTACCACTGAATATGGAGTATACATATCATAGGCTCATTATATATACACGGACTGTATATATAATAAGCCTATGATTGTACACCATTGATGATAAGGATTCAGGGAAATACTTCTTTAAATCTGGCAACAGTATGTGCATATTAAATCTGAGCTTGTTCTGCATCAATGATGTGAAAGTAGTCCGTTACCACTAAAGAGCTACTATCCATTCTAAGTGTGGGACTGTGCAGCACCAGTAATAAGGAAGTATTTCCTTACCATTGAGCATACCGAATGTAATTTGAACCTGAAATTATGTAGCATTAGTGGTAAGGAAGTGTTACCTTACCACTAAAAATTTTATACATCTATATATATTAATCTGAGATTGTTGGTAATGCAGTATTCCTTTACTACTGAGACTATAGCATGCATTCTAAGTCTAAGGTTCTACAGCACACGTGATAAGTATTCACTTACACCAGATATGGTCTATGAGTACTGAGTGGGAAACTGATCAAAACTAGGATAAGGAAGTGTTCCTTAACACTGAACAGATGGCATGATGTTCAGCACTGGTGATGAGGAAGTTTCCTTTATTACTGAACATGTACCATATATCCTAAGTGATAAATTACATGAGACTGGTGATAAGGATGTTTTCCCTTACCATTGAACATTAGGTATGTATACAAAATGTAACATTGCTCAGCATGGGTGATAAGAAAGTATTCAATCACCATTAAACGCATAGATAAGGAAGTATTCACTCATCATTAAACCAGTAGTATGAATACTAAGTCTGAGATTGTTCAGCATTGGAAAAGAAAGCATTGCCTTATCAGAGAACATGTTGTATGTATAGTATGTTTGAAGTTGTGCAGCACTGGTTATAAGGAAGTATTCCTTTAACACTGAACATCCTGTATGTACACTGAGTATGAGAATGCACAGTATTAATGATAAGGAAGTATTCTCTTACCACTTAATATGATGTATGCATACTCAGTGCAAGACTGTTTAGCATTAATGATAAGGAAGTATTCTCTTACCATTTAACATGATGTGTGCATATTAGCGTGACATTGCTTAGCATTAATGATAAGGAAGTATTCCCTTACTATTATGATGTGTACATATTCAGTGTGAGATAGTTTAGCATTAATGATGAGGGAGTATTCCCTTACTACTTAATGATGTGTGCGTACACAGTGTGAGATTGTTTAGGATTAATTATAAGGAATTATACAATGACCCCCCCCCCATTAATATTCCAAAATGTGTACGCTGATTGGTCAGCATGCACTTTGTAAATCAGAGTTATACTAATGGAAAAAGGTCCGGTTGCCCGGGCTTTTTCCATTAGTATAACTCTTTTTTTTAAGCAACGGAGAACGCAAGATGCTTTTTACACACTGTCTCGCTATGTTAAATGAGTTTAACATAGCGGGACAGCTTTAAAAAAAGTAACGGAGATCTTCCTATCTCCATTGCTTTCTTAAAGGTGTCTTGCTATGTTAAATGGTTTTAACATAGCGAGACAGCTTTAAAAAAAGCAACGGAAATTCTCTGTTGCTTTTTTTAAAGCTGTCTCACTATGTTAAACTCCTTTAACATAGCGAGACAATTTGTAAAAAGCAATAGAGATCTTGCTTTCTCTGTTGCTTTTGCCCACAGCTCTGATGTACTGCGTAAGCATACGCATGTGCAGTACATCAGAACTGCCGCAGAATACCAGACAGCTGGAGAAAGGCAGCAAGGAGGCATTATACAATGCCATTATTAAAGAAAAGTAATTATTTTTTTTCTTAAGTAATGTCATTGTATAATAGCAATAACCCACGTCTGGGTGTGGGTAATGCTGGATTTACCCACGGTTGTCTTTGTTTGGCCACTCGGGCTTCGCCCTCGTGACCAAACCACACCAACCGTGGGTAAATCCAGCATTACCCACACCCAGGCATGGGTTATTGCTATAGTATTCTCTTACCAATGAACAATATGTGTTCAAACTCAGTGTGAGATTGTTTAGCATTAATGATAAGGAAGTATTCCCTTACCAGTTATTATGATTTATACAAACTCAGAGCAAGATTATTTAGCATTAGTGATAAGGAAGCATTTTCTTGTCATTCAACACATAGTACATATGCTAAATCAGAGACACATTAACTTTGATGATAAAGGAGTATTCCCTTACCTTTAACACTGAACATGTTGTATGTACACTGAGTATGAGACGGCACAATATTAATGGTAAGAAAATATTCTCTTACCACTTATGTGTGCATACTCAGTGTAAGATTATTTTGCATTAATGATAAGTAAGTATTCCCTTAGCATTTATCATGATGTGTGCATACTATACTCAGTTCAAGATTATTTAGTATTAATGATGGGGAAATATTCTGTTATCACCTAACATGATGTCTGCATACTCAGTGTGAGATTGTTTAGTATTAATGATAAGGAAGTATTCCCTTACAACGTATCGTGATGTGTACGGATTCAGTGTGAGACTGTTTAGCATTAATGATGAGGAAGTATTCCCTTATCACGTATCATGTGTGCATACTCAGTAGAAGATTGTTTAGTATTAATGATGGGGAATTATTATGTTATCATTTATCATGATGTCTGCATACTCAGTGTGAGATTGTTTAGTATTAATGATAAGGAAGTATTCTCTTGCAACTTAACACAATATGTGCATACTTAGTATGAAATTGTTTAGCATTAATGATGAGGAAGTATTCCCTTTTCACTTATCATGTGTGCATACTCAGTAGAAGATTATTTAGCATTAATGATGAAGAAGTATTCTCTTATCACTAAATGTGATGTGTGAATACTCAATGTGAGATTGTTTAATATTAATTAAAAGTACGTATTCCATTACCATTGAACACCTAGTGCATATGATAAATCAGAGACCAATTATCTTTGGTGATAAAGGAGTATTCCCATAACACTTAACATGGTGTGTGGATGATTGTTTAACATTAATGATAAGGAAGTACTCCTTTACCACTTAACATGATGTGTGCACACTTAGTGTGAGACTGGTTAACATTAATGATAAGGGAGTATCTTCTTACTGCTTATTATTATGTATGCATACTCAGTGTGAGATTATTTAGCATTCATGATAAGGAAGTATTTTCCCTACCACTTAACATGATGTTTGCATACTTAGTGTGAAATAGTTTAGCATTAATGATAAGGAATTAATCCTTTGTCGGTGAACACATAGTACATATGCAAAATCAGGAACCAATTAGTTTTAGTGATAAGGGAGTATTTCCTTAACACTGAACATGCTGCATGTACACTGAGTGTGAGATTGCATAGTTTTAGTGATAAGGAAGTATTCTGTTTCCGGTGACTTTGAATAACTCTGGAGTTAGTATATTTTGAGTCATGGAACTGTGGGGGCAGAGTTTCACAAATTGATAGTGCTGGCAGATCTTGCCCTCCTGAAATAATTCTTTTTGTGCTTTGTTTTGTTTTGTCTTGGTTTGTTTTTTTAGTCAATAGTTTTCTAGTATTGATTTTGTTTATTTGGTTATCTGGAGCTCAAGGGATTTTCCTTCTGTGAGTTACCATCCATGTAGAACAGAGTATCTCCTGCACCAGATACCTAACACAGCCAGGCATTGATGTGATACATAAACAAACAGAGATGCATATATCTTACCTTCTGTACAGAGAGAATATCTGGTTATAACAATGGGCCTTATACTAGGGCATTACTTGTAGCTGTTTATGTCCAGGAGAAATGAAAGTATTAGTAGACTCCCTCAAACAGAACTGTAGTATTCTGTAGGAGCTGAAGATATGAAAATTCTCTCTGTTCAGTGTCTTCCAGGAATAGGGCACTCTATCCATTGACCTGTTCTCCACCAACGTGAAGGTGGTCCTCCAGATGTTTTATTCCTGCTAATGGGACATGGGCGTTATGGTGGATCTGTTCCCCTTGCAGTGACAAGAAAACAATTCCCTTTTGTCTTTCCCTTGGATTACACACCTATTAGAAAATATAAAGAAGAAGGACAAAAGTTAATTTGCATTGCTATGAAATGGAAAAAGGGCATAGTCTCAGGCTGTTAGAGCCCTCTTTTGAGGTTACAGCTGGTTCCACTATCAGAGTATGTCTTTTTTCCTCTAGATCCTGTGCTCCAACTGGACCTTCCAGCTGAATCTCTGAACTCAGTGTAACTGCTAAGAATGCTTCCTGTTCACATATGTATTCTGTTTTGTGAAAGAGTTTTCCCCATTGGACCGAGAGTATGATGTTTTACTGCAGTCAGCTAGCTTCCAGATGATCCTATCCTAACTGAGGTACCTATTTGCCTTGGTTTTCAAGTATTCCTTGGTAAAGGTGCATGCTTATTGCATGTCTTCATATTACAGGGTAGATCAAGATGTTGCAGCACTGTCTGATTATGCAGCTTCTTACCTGATTTCTGCCCACCCCCCCAAAACAGCCTTCTCTTCTTTGGGAGTTGGAACATACCTGACAGAATCACCCAGCCTCACATTGAACTAACTTGTACAGTGGCTCAGATTTGACTTACGCATGATGCATTTTTGGTCTCCATCACTTCTGCCTGCAGAATCTCTGAGCTAACAGTCCTTATCCATTGGGAAGTCTGTTGAGCTTTCACAATGATTAGGCGTGCCTTAGGACTAAACCATCCATCCTCCCAAAAATGGTTACAGAATTGTTTATAGTCCAGCCCATTTTCTGCATCATTTTTTTGAGGATATCAAAAGCCCTTAATACTTTGGTTTGCATTATCAGCTAATCATTTAACTATGGAGGGGGCATAAAGTCAATATGAATGACCAGCTGTTTTCCTTCTCTACTCAATGTAAAAAGGATCATGCATCGGATAAGTAGACCCCATATTAGAAAAATATGTATTAATGTATATGTTTAGTGCTTATTACAAGCTAAAAGGGTTAACACATTGCATTCTATTTTATGTACAGCTTAATTCTGTATGAAATTACAAGATGCTTTTCAAACAGCAGCATGCTTTCTGAAATTGCAAGATGCTCTCTGACCTAGTATTTGCTAGCACAGCAAAATTCATGTTTATACCTTTTGGAAATTTACTGAGAAGCAGGTGATTATCTGCTAGGTCAGGAAAATAAATGAATAGAACAATACTGTTTTCTATAATGTTATTTAACTTGAACAATCAGCTCTGTTCATGTTATGAAAACATGCACAGCTGCAGAAAAGAAAGATACATTGAACAAAGACTGCTTGAAGAAATGAACTATAATCTGTACTTGCTTTGTGATCGAATTAGCCATAGTACCTTGAATGGTAACATTGCATAGTGAGAAGCTGTATCTGACCGGTGGTCATCAAGGCCACGTTGTTTTTCTTAGGAAGTTTTTTTTGTAAACTTGATGTGCCAGCAGAAAATCATGGACAAACAGCTGCTATGAAATAATATTGAAAGAACGTGTGATTTATTACGTCAGCTTAGTAGGCAATGTCTTATAAGAAATGTATAAGAATAGCTTCATTTCCTGATTCTAGTTAGATAAATTCTGTATTAGCATGTTTTTGTCTCCTTGCTGCAAGATTAAAGTGCCTTAACCTGAACCTGCCATGTGTTGATCTTTTTGAAGTTGTTTTTCCTTTGACAGATTGGTCCTTCGGACCGGAACCTCTCACTTCACCTCAGGTCAGATGGGACAGGTGGCATGAAACTGTGCGGGGAAGAAACCACATCAGTTCTTCTGCTCTGAAAGACCTCTGACTGAATTGTCGTTCAAAAGAGTACAGACACTTTTCTGATCTGCGACTGGAGGACGAGTTATCACGGGAACCAGAGACGCTCAAACACGGAGGCTCAGATAAGGTGAGATTTACCTTTTTTCTGTTTTAGATCAGGGACTTGATTTGAATCATCTGTCAGGAGATTTGTTTTGTACAAGTCAGGGACAGAAAGATTGCAGTCTTGTCATAGATCAGGGAAACAGAATAGGTAAGACAGTTATTCTAGATAAACTGTGAAACAACAAATCGTGGTACCATGTGAAAATAAGAAGGGTTACGTAACATTTTTTAACAGTCAGAACAATATGGGTAATAAGTGCACTAAAAGTTCCCAAGATCCACCGCTAACCGAAGATGCAAAATATATGCAATTACAGCGTGCCGACAATGTTAGATACTATACAAAATGGGTTAATAAATATGAATTTGATGGCAAATTAGAAAAATCCTCGCTTATTAAACTTGTCAAACAGCTTAAAACCGACGCAAAAGGTCAGGTAAAAAAGCAACATCAATTAGCCATTCCTCAGGCACACAGGTGGATTGAGGAAGAAAACCGTAGGGAACAAAAAAGTAATTCAAAAGCTATGTTTCTTGATAAAGAAGACAATAATTTGGTAATAGCATCAGCCCCTCCGCCCCCTCCACTTCCCGCACCAGAATATGAAGGAAGTGGACAAGCTGGTCCACCTCCGCTATATCCGGCTGTCACCACGAAGCCAAGACCATATTTTAGAAATCCCATCGAGACTAGGTCTCGAACACATAACTTAAGAGGGGATAACGAGTTATATCAAATAAACAAAAATTCACGAGCTATGAGTGAAGAAGAGTTATGTCCACTCATAGAAGTACCAAATCCTCAAGCAGGACAGGCAGGACAGGACCCGACTCTCCCAGTATATAGACCGTGGACACCGGAAGACATCCGGAAAGCCACAGAGGGAATTCCCCATCCAAAAGTTAATTTTAGAAAATTCTTAGAAGACTTACAGGGCATGAGGTTAAGTTATCATTTAAATGGAGAAGAAGTAGAAAAAGTAGTTAGACAAATCGTAGTACAGATTGGCACTTGATCAGTGGCAACTGGAATCCCCATGATGCAGAACACAAGCCACTCCCACATAGCAACGCAGAACTGGATAACAGAGTGAAAGGTCTAACAGACCAAATCTCTGAGAAGTGGAAGCCCAGGGCAGACTGGACGTGCATTAATCAATGCATCCAACAGGAAGGTGAAACTGTTGACAGATATTATGCTAGATTATTAGAGTGTTTTAATAACCATTGTGGAATGCAGGTACCTGAAGACCAAACACATGATTCCCCATATGAGCAGCAGCTAAAGAATGCATTTTTTAAAGGTAGTATTTTGCCTATAAGCAGCTTTATTACAAAGCACATGGTAGACCATCGTACAAGTAGATTACAGTCACTACTTGAATATGCTAGACATGCCAAAAGGCATTTTAACAGTAAAAAGAAAAAGAAAGCCCAAGTATTTTCTGTAGAAGATGGAGCAGTAGTTTATGTAGTACAGTCCAGAAAAAAGGGCAAGAAAAATGCACAGGGAAACAAACAATCTGATAAACGATCAGAAGAGTTTGAAGAGAGAAAGAAAAGGGGTGAATGTTTTAAGTGCAGAAAAAAGGGACATTTAGCAAGGGATTGCAATCAAAACAAGAAGGTAGCCATGGAAGATAAGGAGGGTGAGGACTGACTATATGATAGTCAAGAATCACTAGAAGGGAGTAACCAAGAAAAGACAAATGCAAATGTGATAGAGGGAGTAGAGGATGTGATAGAAGAAATAGAGGAAGTGCAAGAAATCGCAGATGGCGAAGAAAGTGAAATTTTAGATTTAGCATTATTGAGCCTTGAGCTCTATTTAGCAGACACAAAACTGGAAGTTATACTTCTGGTAGAGGGGAGGGAAGTTAAATTCCTGTTTGACTCAGGGGCTTCACGGACCCTGATACATCCTTCCAAACTACCAGAAAATTCAGAATCACTTGATTACATATTAGTGAAAGCAGCTAATGGATAGCTGTATCAGGAGCCACTCTCCCATAACATAGCAATAACTGACCTGTTTCAGGGATGACCCAGAAAAGTAAAATTGTTGTTTCTGCAAAATGCCCAGTGAACCTTTTGGGCAGAGATATTATGCAGATATTTGGCATAGCAGTAGTTCCGACTATGCAGGGTATGGAAGCACAGTGACAAATGGATACTTTTGTGGTGCGACCGGAGGGTGAAACATTTTATTGGTACAGCCAGGACTTAGTCACGACTCGTCCAGGGGCAATAACCGAGGAACTGATGAACATAGCCATTAATAAGTCCCCTTCCCTTGACACTGATAAACAGCATTTGTTGTACTGTACTCTGTATTATTGTAGCACGCCAGGACCTGATAAGGAATATGAGCAAGAACTGTTCAAAAACCATACGAACAGATTAGTATTACGTAATCTGTACTGGGACACAGAAGGGAACAGTGTAGTTAGCTGTTCATTGCCCCAGGAAGTCTTTGCACTCTATAAATCTAATCAATTACCACATGTTAGTTTAACTAAGGACAAGAATGTGAAATGTGCAGACCTAGGAGAAAAAGTCACAAAGTGGGAAAAACAGACAGAGCTAGAATTGTCAGAACAGGGAGTACAGAAGCAGAAGTTAAATTGGATAACACAGACACACCCAGCTGTACACTTGCAGTCTAGTGAGGACAGCTGATTAGCACTCTTACTAGAAGAGGAAGAAAATGCCTTACGGAGCATACCAGAAACTCTCTTGTCAACATGGAAATCAGATGTAAGACTAATTCGTACAGCAGGACCAGTTACTATTATGCCAAAATCAGCTTTTAGACCTCAAAAGAGACAGTATCCCTTAAGGAAAGGTGCAGAAGTAGGAATCAAACCTATAATAGCAACTTTACTTAAGGAAGGAGTACTGGTAGAATCTCCTGATTCACCATGTAACACACCCTTATTTCCTGTCAGGAAAGCAAGCGGAAAATGGTGTATGTTCCAAGATTTACAAGCTGTAAATGACACAGTAATACCTAGAGCACCTACAGTGCCAGATCCACTCACCCTATTGAATGATTTGAAGCCTCAACAGAAGTATTTTTCTGTGGTAGATATTAGCAATGCGTTCTTTTCGATACCGATACACCCTGACAGCCAACATTGGTTTGCATTCACATTTCAGGGGAAAAGATATACATACACATGACTACCACAGGGGTATTGTGAAAGCCCAACAATATTCACACAAGAGATGGCAAGCAACTTGGTGGGATTTAGTCCACCAAGAGGCAGCCAAATTTTACTTTATGTAGACAACATCCTGCTGGCAGCCCCCACCCAGCAAGAATGCAGAGAAGATACCATAGCATTACTACAATTTCTAGCCACTCAAGGACATAAAGTAAACAAAAAACAAGTTGCAGCTTTGGAGAAAACAGGTTAAATACCTGGGATATATAATATCCAAAGAAGGCAGAATATTAGATGAAGATAGGAAAATAGCAATTTTACAAGCACCCAAACCGACTACCAAGAAGGAAATGATGTCCTTCCTGGGCACAACTAACTTCTGTCGGAGTTGGATTCCAAACTATGCCTTGGAGTCTGCTCCACTGACCAACTTGATATACAAGAAGCCTATGGCAGTACAAGATTTATTACAATGGACACCAGAAGCAGAATCAGCTTTCTGCAAACTGAAACAATTGATAGCATCCTCATTAGTTTTAGGATTACCAAACTATCATAAACATTTTTTCCAAACTGTAGATTGTAAGCAAGGTTATATGACATCAGTGTTGACCCAGCAACATGGGGATAAGCAATGCCCCATAGCTTACTATTCATCACAGCTGGACCCAGTGGCGCAATCCCTGCCCCACTGTGTACAAGCAGTAGTCGCAGCTGCAATGGCAGTACTGGTTTCGGCCTCAGTAGTGTTGTTCCACCCTCTCACATTGAGAGTGCCTCATGCAGTTGTGATTATTTTACTGCAAGAAAAAGTAGCATATCTTTCTCCTGCTAGACATCTTTCCTGTATGACTATACTCTTGAGCCAACCTCATATGACAATTGAATGATGTACAACTTTAAATACGTCTACCTTGCTCTCGACCCCTGTGGATGGCACACCGCACAGCTGCCTGCAGGAGATTGAGTAAAAGACACTGCCTAGAAAAGATGTAATGGATGTTCCCTTGGATGATGCCGAGGTGACATATTACATGGACGGCTCATGCAGAAGGGGTCCTACAGGAAAGAACCTAGTGGGGTATGCAGTAGTTTCTGATACTGACATTTTAGAAGCAAAGTCTTTACCACACAACTTATCTGCACAAGCAGCAGAATTGATTGGCTTGACAAGGGCATGTACCTTGGCAAAGGGTAAATGTGTGAACATTTTTACTGACAGCCAGTATGCTTTTTCTACTGTACATGTTTTTGCACAACAGTGGAAGAATAGAGGAATGATAACATCTACTGGTAAACCGATTAATCATGCGCAGTTTATTTTAGATTTGTTAGAATCTATTCAGTTACCTCAGAAAGTAGCTATTTGTAAATATGTAGCTCATACCAAGCAACAGGATAGGATTTCAAAAGGTAATGCGAGAGCTGATACAGCTGTGAAGCAGGCAGCTTCAGCTTCAGCTTCAGCTTCAGAAGTATTTATTTTGAGTGAGGAATTACAACCTTCTGAGATTTTAGATTTAGAAATGTCAAAAACAATGCAGACACTTACTATGAAAATAGAAAAACAGAAATAGATAAAAAGAGGAGCAATTCTTGAGAAAGGGCTGTACATCTCCAAAGAAGGTAAACCGATTTTGCCATCTAATTTGTTTAGATATGCAGCTTTGTTGAGCCATGGGCAGTGCCATGTCTCAACAGGGCGGATGGTACAGTTAGTGAACCGAGTGTTCACAGCATATGGATTTACAAACTACACAAAATATTTTTGTGCAGCATGCTATGTTTGTAACAATCATCATGCACAAGGGGCATTGAATCCTAAGCAAGGGAGTTTCCCAACACCACCGTACCCATTCCATACTATCTGTATGGATTTCATACAACTAAACAAATGCGAAAATAACAAGTATTGTCTTGTCATTATAGATATGTTTTCCAAATGGGTGGAAGCTTTTCCGACCAAAAATCCAGATGTAGCTACTGTTGCAAAAGTCCTTGTTAAAGAAATTATTCCTAGATTTGACATACTGGAAAAGATCTACAGTGACAATGGCACACACTTTGTAAATCAAACTATACAACAGTTGAGCTGATATTTCAGAATTTCCTTAAAGAACCATTGTGCATACCACCCACAATCCACAGGATTAGTAGAGAGGCATAATGGAATTTTGAAAAACAAACTTAGGAAATTAACTAGTGAGACACAAAAGAACTGGGTGCACTGCCTGCCTCTGGCATTGTTGAGCATGAGAACTGTTCCGAATGCAAAGGGGTTAACTCCTTTTGAAAAATTATTTGGGAGGGCATACTATATATCTCAATGGAAACATCTCATGCCTGCAGACCAGAAGACCGACAGTTCACGTGCAGAATATATGAGATGACTTTTAAGTAATAAACAACTTTTGCAGTTAAATTCTGTTTCAGATAAAGAACAAACCAGACCATCGGAAGCAGCAGTAGTCCCAGGCACGTGGGTCTGGGTGAAAGTCATCAAGAGGAAGAATTGGACCACACCGAAGTGGGAAGGGCTGTACCAAGTGCGATTGTCAACACCCACTGCAGTCAAGATCACAGAGTGAGCATCCTGGATTCATCTGACACACTGTAAATTGGTTAAAAACTTTGAACTGGACAAAAAACTTGTTACTGTTACACAAGAACAAAATGACCAGATACGGAGCAAATAGAAATACAGAACAACCTCAAAAGTATTGCATGATCATTCTGTTAATCATACTGATAACATTAATCTTTTTGCTGTGGCCTTTCCTTTTTCAAGCCACATGAGCTGAACTGAATAAACGAGATGCATTACTCATAGACTGGCATCCAAACTTTAACACTTACTAAGCAATTAAATATGTGTATGCTGAAACTTTTAATGTTTTGAATTGCTGGATTTGCACAGCTATACCAACAGCATACGGGGGATTATTAATGACTGCTGTCCTCCTAGGGGTCAATGAGACCTGGGAAAATTTGATTTTTGATACTACAACTGTGAAATCACAAGACAAAATAGCATTGTACCTGCCTGTTACACAAAAGGGAATTGTATGTATTTACAAAAAATTATACTGTACAGGTGGGTTGGAGACATTGTAATGTGACTGTTCCTTACAAATGTTATATCAAAGCTAATAATGCAGGTTATATTTGAGATACAAACTATGACTCATATTTTGAATTAATGCACAAAACGGTTGATGAAGTACAAAGTAATCCTGTTCTTTTTAAACAACTATCTATCATTGTTAAGAAAATGTTTCATGCAGGGCAAGTATATATTAATACTAAAGTAGAGAATTGTTATTTTGTGTGTGGGAAAAAGGCATACAAATGGTTACCTAAGAATTGGTCCGGCAGTTGTTTTTTGGGTTACCTGGTTCCGGCCATATGACACACTGCAGTTTTGCCTCAGGGAAGAATTCGAAATGTCAGAGAGGTCACCAAGAAACCTGGAAATCCAATCAGGAGACCTGAGAATCCAATGGGACAAATCAAAGCAGGCTGGAGACATCATAACTCCATGAAAAACAAAGATAAACTGACATACATGGACTTGAGTGACACTATTATATCATGGGCAGGTATAGCCCCTGCATATGGCATAGTGAAATCGATTTGGGAGCTAAGAAAACTGTCCAAACTTCTCAAAGTAATGAGCAATGCAACTTTTTCTGCTCTCGAATTAGTGACTGATGAACTGAACGCTATGAGAACTGTGATGCTTCAAAACCGCATGGCTCTTGACTTCACCCTAGCTGCGAAAGGTGGTACGTGCACTTTAATAAAAGAGGAGTGCTGTTCGTATATTCCTGACAACCAGCATGAGATAAACGACCATCTTGAGGTGATTCAGCAAGTGTCAGCCATGACCAAACCAGGCCCAAACCCACTGATGGATTTTTTCCAGAATTTGTTTGGGGGGGTGGGGTAGCATCCTAATGAACATTCTGATTGCCATTTGTGTGGGATTACTCCTATTAGGAGTGTGTGTTGTGGTATTCCCTGCATGAAAAGATTAATCAAAGATTTTATAGACATGTCGGTTTCTGAGACTTTGTATCAAAGTACTGAAATTGAAGAACTGTTGAAAAATGAAACACTTTCATAAGTTTAAACTAAATGACTCTCTTAACTGCAAATTATGAACAGAAAGCTGTTAGGAGAAGAAGCAACTGTTTATGCTTTTGAAAATAGAATAAAAGTATTAACGGGGGGAAATGTTAGAAAAATATGTATTAATGTATATGTTTAGTGCTTATTAGAAGCTAAAAGGGTTAACACATTTCATTCTATTTTATGTACAGCTTAATTCTGTATGAAATTACAAGATGCTTTTCAAACTGCAGTATGCTTTCTGAAATTGCAAGATGCTCTCTGACCTAGTATTTTCTAGCACAGCAAAATTCATGTTTATGCCTTTTGGAAATTTACTGAGAAGCAGGTGATTTTCTGCTAGGTCAGGAAAATAAATGAATAGAACAATACTGTTTTCTATAATGTTATTGAACTTGAACAATCAGCTCTGTTCATGTTATGAGAACATGCACAGCTGCACAAAAGAAAGATACATTGAACAAAAACTGCTTGAAGAAATGAACTATAATCTGTACTTGCTTTGTGATCGAATTAGCCATAGTACCTTGAATGGTAACATTGCATAGTGAGAAGCTGTATCTGACCGGTGGTCATCAAGGCCACATTGTTTTTCTTAGGAAGTTTCTTTTGTAAACTTGATGTGCCAGCAGAAAATCATGGACAAACAGCTGCTATGAAATAATATTGAAAGAACTTGTGATTTATTATGTCAGCTTAGTAGGCAATGTCTTGTAAGAAATGTATAAGAATAGCTTCACTTCCTGATTCTAGTTAGACAAATTCTGTATTAGCACATTTTTGTCTCCTTGCTGCAAGATTAAAGTGCCTTAACCTGAACCTGCCGTTTGTTGATCTTTTTGAAGTTGTTTTTCCTTTGAGACCCCATGAAAAAGAACTGCTGACTGCGTTTTTGCCACCAGGCAGCGAATTTTCATTTCAGATATGTTGTTGCCAGTGGCCCTACTCCATGGCTAAGGCTGCTTCCAACATTTGCTTCAAAGTTGCCTCCAGTGCTGTAACCCTAGATGTCCAAGTCACGCTGCCATCACCTAACACTTATACCAAGCGTTATTGTTTAGACTGGGATTCCAAAGGTTGGGCCTCCTTTTGCACCTTTTACTTCAGGACTTGAAATTCTTAGCCCATGTTATTTATTTATTTATTTACATTTTTTTGCCAGGAAAGTCCGACTGGGCCAGAAGCCCATTTTTAGCAGAGGCCTGGGGAGAAAACCTCCACAGAAATACAAACAATATACAATAATTAGATAATACAACAGTATACATACAGTAAGATGCAGAATACATATATTCTAGTTAGTCTATACAAAATATTATTCCATACAGTTTTCTAGTAGATACAGGTTCAAAAAGAAAAACACGAGCATTTCAGTGAAGATCACTGTAAGAAAAAATAAAGTTAGTAGATTGTACATATTAAATAATAGTTATGACCAAATGACATTTCCTAGATATATATTTATTTCTGAGTAGTAATGAACCCTGAGGAGAGGGAAAAATTAGATAAGGAGTGGATATTGTGCTGAGAGAGTTATAGATATCTTGTCAGTCAGGTTTGGCACAGGAACAATGCCAGTTCTTGGATAGATGTTCAAATTTTAGTTGTTTAAAACTGGTAGATTCAAGTGTGTTTTGGAGGGTGTAGGGTAGAAAGTTTCATAACTTGCCTGTAAGATTTGAAAATAGGGCTTCACTGTAAGGGTTACCAGCTTTGTTTACTGTAAGAAAGTTTCTAACTGCAGATCTTAGACTTCGTAGGCATATGTAAGGAACAACAAGTTCCTTGAGGGTGGGCAACTGTCAGGATGGAAGATGATATTGTGTGTGAATTTAAGTTTGCAGAGACAAAGAAGGTTAGGTAGCTCAAGCCAAGTTAATTTATGTAGAGCAATAAAATGGTGGGTTTGGTGAGGAAGGTTCGCTGCAAAATGGGCTATTTTGTTGTAGTAAATTTCCAGTTTGGCTGTCTGATTTTTTTAAGTTGGTAAAGAGGGGGAAAGCATACAGGAGTGTAAAGAGGAGGAAGGTTCTCGATATGGCTAGTCTGGTATTGTCATTGAGGAATAGCTTGCTTCTGTACAGTGAGACAAGTTTGATGTGAACTTTCTTAATTGTGGTGGCTATGTGTTGGTCACATCTGAGTTTGTTGTCAATTATCACTCCAATGAGTTTTGTATGCTCAACTGGTTAGATGACTGTGTTGTTTGCTGAGAGAATAGTGAAAGGAAGGGTGGTCGGTGATTGTTTGCTAATGGTAAATAGCATTAACTTGTCTTTTTGGGGTTGTGGATTAGTTGTGATTTACATAGATATGTTTCTATATTATTAAAAGCTTGTTGGGCTACTATTTGGAGGTCTGGTAAAGTATCTGCTGAGCCTTCATCTGGCTCGAGCCTCCCACTAGGGATTATTTTTTACTGTGTGCAGTTCTGTCCATCAAATTCCAATTATAAAAGGTACAAAACATGTATAGCAAACATGTATGAACCACATCAGTTGACCTGAGAGAAGATTCCTTCCAGTAGTTGCTTATTACCATCCCACTGTCCCCTTGTGTTTGATGGAATCTCCATCTAAGCTCAGCTAATGGATTTTCTTGTAAATTGGGTAGTTTATAATTATACACACTTGTGTTTTTGTCTGTCTTTCCCTTTATGCTTATTTAGTGTACATTGTATTATCTCACAACACAGATAACAAGAAGATGCACATATGTTCAGGTGAACTAGATGTATTTCATAACTATGCTAAGCTGTGGCTATCAGAAGAAAAAATCACTTACTGTGTAGGGCCATCTCACAGATTAGCTATTATAATAAGCACATATGTGTTCTATATTAAGCATACAGCCCTGATGGTAGATATGTAATTTCTAGAAAGGAAACATCTCCAAATGTATAATGAGTTTCAAAGCAACAACAAAATCCACAAACCTTCTGGTCAGGCATCAATAGACTTTTATACCCAGGCCACTCCAAAACACCAACCCCATCCGATCTCTCTCTTCACACTGCCAACCAGATTGCTGATGCTTTTAATATCTTCTTTGCTAAAACAGCCCAACCTTTAGCAAACACCATACCTCCTACTACTTCTATCCTCTCACCCTCCCTTCCAAGCATACCCTCGACCTTTCAACTTAAACCTGTTCCAACATCTCTCATCTATACTTTACTTCATAAACTTAAACCATACACTCCCTCAGCTGATCTCCTACCTGCTGAATACCTTCAATATGCAGCTAAAATACTAGCCTATCCCATTTCTATCCTAATTAACAGAACACTCACTGAAGGTTACATTCCTTCTCTCTGGAAAATTTCTCACATTATCCCACTCCACAAAGGTGGTAACTCAACTGTACTCTCTAACTTTCGACCAATAGCCCTTCTTTCTCCTCTAGCCAAGATCATGGAAAAATGCATCCACCAACAACTTCTTGACCACCTTCTCCAAAATAACCTACTTTCTGACTGTCAGCATGGTTTTAGACCTTTCCATAGTACCACCACTGCTCTCCTGTCCTTTACAGACTGTATTAATCATCATCGTAATAATAACATGCACTCCTCTGCACTCTTCTTAGACCTATCCAAAGCTTTTGATATGGTTAATCAACAAATACTTCTTAACATACTCAAATCTTTCTCACTTGACTCACAGGCATTACTATGGTTTAAGTCCTACTTACATAATAGACAGCAGGCTGTCCTATGGGACAATCAACTGTCCAAACATCTCCCTATTACCCTGGGTGTCCCTCAAGGCTCTATCCTCAGACCTCTACTTTTCTCTATATTCATAAATGACCTTAGTATAAATCTACCTCTGGCTACCTGCATACAATATGCAGACGACTCCTCTTTAATTTGTAAAGCTCCAACTGCTTCTGAACTCCAATCCATCACCCAAACAGTATTTAACCTAGTGGAAAACTGGTTCCAACAATGATGCCTCTTACTAAATGCCAAAAAAAACAAACTATTGCTATTTACTCCAACTCTAAAATCCACCCCACTACATTTCACTATTACATCCAATAATGGTACAATTATAGCTCCTGACCCTACTACCAAACTCTTAGGTATAACAATCGACCACAACCTTAACTTTGACTCACACATCAACTCTACTATTAAAACAGTAAACAGAAAATTTGGTTCCTTATATAAGATAAAACCTTTCCTTACCCCTGAAACCAAAACTACCATTGCCCAAACCCATCTGATCTCTACTCTCCTCTACTCCTCCCCCATTTATACTAATCTTTCCAAAAGTAACCTTAATAAGCTAACCACTTCCTATAACAATATTGCCAGATTTGCTACTGGCTCCCCATTTAGAACTCACCATTGTCAAAATCTCAAACAGCTAGGATGGCTAGAAATGCAAAATAAGCTAGAGTTTCAACAACTCACCATTACGCATAAGATTCTGTACCATCCTAGTAATACTCCTTTTCTCAGTAGCCTCATCTCTCCCTACTCTAATCTTACTACTCTTCGCTCAGCAAATAAACTACTGGTCACCATCCAGAAATCCCACAACAGAGCAGGTGATTCTCTTTTCTCAAACTCTGTGGGGAAGACTTGGAATAGGCTTCCCAGCATACTTGCATCTCAGTCATCATTACCACTCTTCAAAAAGCAACTAAAAAGCTTCCTAAAAACACAATGGCTATGCCCTTGTACTAACCCTGACTGATACTCCCCAATACAACATCACTGTGTACCTTGCACCCAAAACCCATAGTGTGGAATGAGTAATCTTTCACTTAACCCCCCTTTTTTACTTTCCTACTCCCAGGCAAATATCACTGTATTTGATCTTTGTATACTCATTCGGCTATTAGCAAAACTCTACCATCTGTATACAGACTAACTATCTTTTTACTATGAGTATAACATTCTGTTTTAAATGCATATACACAAACTCTCTTGTGTATTAAGTTATACTTTAAGACTACCTGAATTCACTTTTTAAATCTGTGCCTTCATTCCTAACATACAGTATGTTGAATATCATACCCTTTACCATGTAAATAGTACTATATTGCTGTATTAACGCTGTACTCACTAATGTCATACCCTTTACTATGTAAATAGGACTGTATTTCTGTGTTAGACTTTGTATCGATAGTACTGTACTGCTGTGCTAGTACTCTCTTTCTCTATAGTACTGTACTCCTGTCATAAACTCTGTACTCACCTCTCAATATTAAGTTCTTATTTGAAAATTCTTCTTTTTTTTTCTTTTATGCTGATCTGTATTATTCACTTAATGTGTAGCTTATCTCCCCGGGGCTCTACTGAAAATGGACATGTATCCAGTTGGACTAGCCCGGTTAACAAATGTAAAATAAATAAATGGTTAAGAAGTGTGTGCGTGTGTGTGTGTGTGTGTGTGTGTGTGTGTGTGTGTGTGTGTGTGTGTGTGTGTGTGTGTGTGTGTGTGTGTGTGTGTGTGTCTGTGTGTGTCTGTGTCTGTGTGTGTATATATTTATGTGTGTGTGTGTGTGTGTGTGTGTGTGTGTGTGTGTGTGTGTGTGTGTGTGTGTGTGTGTGTGTGTGTGTGTGTGTGAGAGAGAGAGAGAGAAATGTGAAAGAAACAAAAATGGAGTATAATATCACTTCTGATAAAGCAAAATAATACATGACCTATAATAAATAAAATATGACACCATAATTAAACCTGGTTGGAAAGAAACTGTAAGAAACTAAGCAGCGTTCAAAATGAGCCATGTCAAAAATTTTATGTGAGATCTTTTATTGAAAAAAGTTAAGCCATCACATATATTTATTTTTAAGCCTTCAGCACTTTGTCGAAATGAAAACAGAAAGGAATTTTTAACTTATATTAACACACATGCCATTAGCCACACTGAATGAAGATTTTATGATGTTTATGCTATTGTTTCACATGCCTGAAGTTCCAGTACCATGTTAAAGTTGTTACTTACAAAAAGACTGATAGAAGCTTGTTGTCCAAGTGTGGAAATTCAGTGCTTTATGAGCCCCAAATCATGTAATATATTATGTGGCTTTGGGGATGGAGGTAAATAGTTTTAGGACTAGGGCCTTGTGTTTAAAAAAAGTGGTACATCACAGTTGCCGTTTAATTCCTATGCTTTTTTATTGATTTATACTTTCATTACTGAAGTCTGCATATCATCAGACCTTGGAAGGAAATGATTTATTCCCATTTCTGGTCTTTACTGATGACATGTGTACTGGAATCTATTAACACTCAGCAGTACCACTACTTCAGGCAAACATACTTTTGTTTTAATATGTCATCTGAGGAATGGCACCACAGTGCGTACCACTCCTATATGTTGTGCCACAGTGTCTGTACTGGTATACTGGCCATCGGTAACGGTGCTGGTTGTTAAACTCTGTATACTTTCATTTCTACATGTGTTAAATATGTTTGTTTTTCATTTTAGTAATATACCAAATAACATAGTTTCAAAACTTCTGTATGAGTATACCAGTCATGCAATCTAATATTTGTTTTTCCCTTCACAGACTGCTACCATGGTAATGGGGAAACATATAAGGGTAAAGTCTCTAAAACGAGATCAGGGATAGCTTGCTCAATGTGGAATAAGAATATTGAAGATTTAAAAAGGTAATAGTTACATCAATGTATTCTTTTCTTACTTATGCATTTTATATTTATACTGTGACTCTTTCAGAAAGAAGAATCTCCATCCGTAGACATTCATTAAATAAAGGTCCTGGATAAAAGAAAGCCTTGGGGGGAAAGAATCCTGAGTGCAGATTTTAACCTATTCCTTAAATGTTTATATGTCTGGATGCATGACGCTAAGCCAAAGTTTACACAGTCTGTGGCCTTATTATTCACACAGGCATGCAAACATGCAATAATTTTAAAAGGGTCGCTATTTTGTGTCAGTTTTGCCAAATTATGAGAAGTGATATTACTAAAAGACCATGCCTTAAATGTATGTAAATATCTTAAATACTGTATTTTATCATTTCATAAATGTTATTAGCTTATTTGCATTGCATGCCAGTAATATATAATGATGTACTAGTAGTATACAGAAATAAGCCATCACTCTGTAAAGGCTCTTGAAATTCTAAAGGACTGTGTTTGGAACAATATACAGCTCTGAATTTATGGTTTTAAATGAATGTGAATGTGTCTGTCTCATTAGTAGCAGTGAACAAATGAAAATGCAGACAGCAAAAAGAGGAAATGGCACAGAAAACTTTTTCTCCCCAGACCTTATGATGCTACATATCACTCTTTAAATCACAGAATTATAAAATTATGGCAACAGCATTCAGTGCACAGTGATTGATACTGGCTATGTGCTTGGTACAGCAATCAGTCAATTTTCCACCTCACTATTGTAATTATTATGTATAATGTATCTGTTTAGGAAAGACAGCTATAGGACTCATTGGAGCCTATAAGCTGTATGTGTAATAGGTGCTAATTATTCAATTACTGAAAACTTTGAGTTTTGACAGATTTGTACCTGGATAACCTGATAGCTTGTTTGTGTAATATTAAAGGACTTTCTATGTAAATGACCTTCTGAGAACTTCTTCTTCTTCTAGCTTTTCTCTGTTAGGGGCTCACCACAGTGGAGCACCTGTCTGCTCATGATTGGAAGTGGAGTTTTACGGTGTCAAGATGCCAGCCCGGCACCCAACCTTCCACAGAAGGCACACACATGCACGCACTCACACCTAGGGCCAATTTGGAGTGACCAATCCACTTACAGCATGTCTTTGGGATCTGGGAGGAAACCGGAGCACCCGGATGAAACCCAGGGAGGACATGCAGACTCTGCACAGAAGGCACCCCAGCTGAGGATAGAACCGGAGAACCTCTTGCTGTGAGGCAAAATGACCTTCTGAGAACAATTATCTTTATAATTTGCTCACACCATTTTAGTTGGTATTCAGGAAGAAAAACATATTTGCTGTAAGGATTGATAACTCACTCTACATAGTTAGCATATTACCATTTGTTGTCAGATATTAAATTCCACTGTACCACCTCTAATGCATAGAACAAAAAGCCCTGATTATATCTTGAATGAGTCAGGATCAGCTAGTGAACCTGGTACTGAAGGAGCCAGAGGGGAGGAAGGGTCAGTGTTTCTATCTAATGCTGGCTGACCCACACTGTGGGCAGCAATGTGGTCAAGCCATCTGCAGTATTAACGCCTACTGGAGAAATAGGAGTAGGGTATACATTATATAAGCTAGGAATGTAAGCATGGCTATGTCACAGTTTATTAATGTGGTAGCCTTTTTCACATGTGCAAAAGAATGAACAGACATACACACTGAAAGGCACAGCTGGTCATCACACTGGTGTACATCAGCCAGTGAGGATGCATTTTTAGCCAGAAAAGTCATGCTTCCAGTCCTTTAGATGATAGCCATCATAGTTGAAGTCTCCTGCATCCCCATCCTGGACAAATTAGAAGCAGCAGACAAAGGTAGTTTCTCAGTAGAAGGAGGAGGAGACCATTCATGAGGTGATGTGGAGTGCTAATAGTCCAGGAAGTGAAGAGAAATTAATGAGTTAGTAAGCATCTCATGGACCTGATGGTCAGGAAGATATAGATGTGTTTGCTAGGGCGTCAAGGGAAATATTTAATTGCATATTCGTGTATGACAGAAACAAATATACAAGTTGTCAAAATGTCCAGTACATCTGATTTTGAATGTGTTATTGGATTTTATTTAATCATTGTGTAATGCAGTGTTGTATTCAGTTACACTATAATTTTAGAACGTGACACTAGAGTACTATTGGCCGTTTCAAACTAGCCTGTTGCAAGCAGTACATTTCTTTTCAACATCACAGAACAGTTACAAGTTATGACTCAGAATCTTAGGCTTCACAATGTTAAAATAATTACCAAAAGGAAATAAAGGCAGGTATATTTTTATTTATGTCTGGTTTCAACTGAATATGTCAGTCTCTTCATACAAATACTGCCATTTCTTTTTGAGCAAAATAAATGGACATTCATCTCTCAAATAAGAAAAAAAACAATCCATGTCTTCTTACAGAGAAGTTGCTTTTTAAAATAAAAATTCATTTGAATTCCTGCCACATTTTAGATAGCTCACTATATAACAATCGGATTTTTGAGGTTCCCAGATTATGATATCCTTCATGAGTCACCAGTCCAAGTCAAAACATAATTATTTCTCAAATATTGTTATGTATTAAAATTGACATTTATATCATACTTATTTCATTGGAACCACATGTGCTGTCAAACAATTTAGTGTATTAAAGCTGCTGCAGCATAATCTCTTCCTAATTGTTTTGGCCTGCAACTTGAAGAATATGTGTTTTCCTTTCCATTATGTTTAAACACATTGTCATAGTATGCAGTCAGATTTTATTGTAAAAATTATTTATTTTAACTTTCTGGTTTATTCTAATCTTACCTAAATTAATTCCTCAATTAATGCTAGACAAATGTCTCCTATACATGTAAACAGAAGGGCCCCAAGCTGTTGTTGTTTGTCTTTCTGCTTTTTCCCGGTAAGGGGTCACCACAGCGGAACTCCGGTCCGCTAATGATTGGCAGTAGATTTTTTATGAAACGCCGAGGTGCCAGCCCAATGCCCAACCTTCAACGAAGGCACACCCATTTACGCACGCATGTCTTTCGAATGCTACCCAACCACAGGGAGGACATGGAGACTCCATACAGAAAGCACTCCCAAGCCAAGCCGAGAATCAAACGGGAGAACCTCTTGCTGTGAGGTAAAAACGCTACTGCCGTACCACCGCTGCACACAGAAGGGCCCCACGTATTTGCCTAAAATAGACTAACTTTTTACTGTGTATAATTTAACAGAAGTACATATAGCTTATCCTCGACATAAGCAAAAATGTTTATTTATTTATTTATTTGTTTGTTTGTTTTCTTGATTAAATGAAAATGTTTGTATTTCATAAATTACAGTTAGGTTCCATGTACTTAAGCTTTTTACCAATGTAAGTTTTTAGCAAAACCTATTTTCTCATGTAGATAATGCATGCTAAATCTCTCTTTACTTTTGTGCCTTTCAAGAACTATAATCCATTTTCAAAAAATTCAAAATATGTAGACTTGTAGACTGATTTAGACTATTTACATACACTCTCCTCAAAAAGATGTGATTATACTGAACCTTAAATCTGTGATCTAAACAATCCCTGGAATAGTTATTGCTTACATTTTTTAATTATATATTTAAGGGGTAAAATTTTGTGAAGCAAAGCATAACAATGTCCCATCATATGAATTATTATTCTGAAGGGTTTGTTCCAATCCATCTGCTGAATTTGAGTTTGTAACTTTACATTGACTTTATGCCACACAACATGAAACAGTTTTTTTCGTCACTTTTCTTTTAGATGTAACTAAACACTCGAATGCAATATTTTTTTTCAGGTTTATGTAGTTATTTATTTATTCTGTTTATTTATTTTTCAGATTGTTAACTGAGTGAGAGAGCTGGTCCGCAGTCCCTTTTCAGACATGGGCTGGGCTCAATGCAGGCCACATAAACTTACAACAGTAATGAGAACATACAATTTCATAAAGAGAACAGACAATGAGAAAGTATAAATGCAGAAAATGTAAAAAGTATAAACAAGTAGTGAATTGACATTTTTTATGTATATTCTGTATCAATACCATCGCTGGGATGGGGCAAGGGTAACAGATGTTCCGAGAGCAAGCTACAAGTGGGTTAATTGGTACTGCAGAAGAACTGCCAGTCATGTGCAGATGCATGAATGTGTGTTTGATTGTAGTGTGTGTGTTTTTTTTTTGGAGGGGGGGGGTTAACTTCAAAAGATCTTTTTTTATTTAGGGTTGGAGGGGTGCCACTCTGTAGACTGCCACAGGTGCCAATTGAACTAGCTGTGGCTCTGTTTTATATCAAGAAGTGTATAAGCCTTAAAGCATGATCTTAAATAAATGTACTTACAGGCAATTGCAGTGCAGCATTCAGATAGATAAGAATGCATATGTCTACCTCACCATTTATGCTTTGATCACTCAACATTTAATTTTTATTTTATCCATTATCTGATACACTTGTATTCATTCTGTTTGTAGATATGTGCATTTTATTTTGCTTGTAAGCTAAGCAGTGTTTTCTGGATTTTTTTTTTAATTTCTTTGAGCAGCTAAGTCCTCCAGGCAGGCCCCATCTTATTGACGGCTATTTCTCATATAACTGAATTGAATCAAGGCCTTGTAAGTGTAAATGCATCTTCATTGTTATGTCTAAGTGAATAACTATGAATTTTAAATGCAGTTTAGAAGTAAATCATAGAAAATTAAATGTTTACTTATTCAAATAGCAATATTGTAGGAAGTAAGTTAGCTCTTGGATTCCTTCTAATTGACTTGGATTGCATCTAAGTGATTTGGATTGCTTCTAAAAACCATCTGGACTTGCATAACTGATACAAGTATATTTTTTGGACTTGCTCTAACGGTTTCAGTGATATTTAACACTTCTGTGCTGCATTTATTTATTTTGTTGAATTTATCACTGTTTTTCAGCCTGCACTTATTAAAGAAACTCCATCTGTTTGTTACTGTATTGCTCTTAGGTTCTTTTAACAGTATTCAGCAAAAGCTGTTCTGAGTTTGTGAAAGTTCTCCTGAGTCTGCCAAAATATTTTTAAGTTTTACAAAGGTTTTGTGTATTGTGAACATCTCTCAAGGTTAGTGAACTTATTTCCAAGGATTTCTGATATTATAGGAATTCTTACTTCTGTTCTAAAGCACTTGTTACTGCACTTAAGCTTAAACCAGTTTGTTTTACATTGGGGGGTTTCTTATGCACTTGTCCAAGGTGGGAACTACTGGCAGATAGCTTATTGTGTTTTCATCTGATTGGCCTGAGCATTTAACTTTTTAAATGTCCTTCATCCTGCTGGTATAAAAGCCTCACATTTGGATATCACTCAAACATGGTTCCCTGTGCTTGCATATAAACAAACCTCTTCAGTTTAAAATCCTCTGTAGGAAGCACTCTCCAAAGGCTCCAACTGTTCACAGCTGCTTAAAGAGCTGTCAGTTTTGGCAGAGGGTGGTACCCCTGCAGGTCATCTAATAGTATACCACTAAACACTCTCAGTTTGACCTTTACGTGACACTCCCATACTCCTTTCCATCTAGAAATTGTGCTTCCGTTCTTTACATAGCATAGGCTAGATTCAGACCTGCTGAATCTAGACTGTTCGGTATCACTGTGCTCTTAAACCAGCCATCTTATATTAAGAGGGCCATCCTGCACCCTTGTGTCAGAAGTGTGTAGCTCAGGACCCATCTTAGTTGGGGATTGCTGGCAAAAGGCTCAGTTTGGGGCTATCCCATTGGTAGCTGTTTTAAAATGGTTCAAATTTGCCTGTATATAAGCCTTGAGTTTGCATGGGTTTGCGTTCAGTTTACTGGAGATGCCCAATGTTTGGAAACTTTAGCCAGAGGTCTGGAGTGCATCTGCACTGAAATCCAAGGCATCAACTGAAAAATAATGTGAAAAAGTATGTATACTTTAAGCCAGCAATGCACATTAACTGTATTTAAGTGAATTACTTCTTCATTTTTGCAGTTTGTGATTAAGTCTAGCTAGCCCACTTCCTTCCCAAATACCACATTCAGAAAAATCCTACCACAATGGTCTGACAGTTTCCAAAAATGTATCCTGCCAGCTTGATTGGAATGGACATCTTCAGGCAATGTGGCAATTGCTTCATGTACACTGACAACCATGTACTCCTAAAGCAAACTAACACCCTGTGTGGGAGATGAAAACACACCATGAAATTGGAGTCAATTCTCTCATGTAAAAACAAACAGTTGTCAGCACACAAACTTCACCTCTCACCCAAACCTCACATCTTACACAAAATAAGGTCACAACACATAAATCCACAAATGTGTAGATACTCACTAAAAACCTACCAAAAAACAATGACCTCCCAAATGCACACCACCCATACTCCCCACTTAGCAAAAAGTAACCAATACATATATCAACACACACACACACACACACACACACACACACACACACACACACACACACACACACACACACACACACACACACACATAAACACACACACACACACACATATGTCTCAACAAATAAGCCCCTAAGGCAAAACACATCACATGTCTTGGTCATAGCCAACGCCATAGTGAGAAACACAGATTTCCCCCCAGCAGACTGAACAAGGAGATGGTCACAGTCAGCTGCCTATCAGGTGCCAGGATCCAACAAATCATGCATGCACTGAAGTCACTCAAAAACAAGTACCATTGTGACTCTGTCATAGTCCAGGTTGGAGTGAATGACTTGAGACGTACCACTCTGGACTATATGAAGACAGACATGACGTAACTCTCTGATTATGTGTACCAGATAGGTTTGTCCCTAGCACTAAGCAGTATCCTACCCTCACTCAGAATTATGCCACTTTATAAACAAAAAATGATTGACTTCAACAATTGTCTTAGCTTCTGGTGTCAGTCCAGGGGGATCCAGTATATGTCAGCCTGAGAGGATATGGTAGACAGAACTTGCTGCTTTGCTAGAGATGGTCTGCACCTGTCCCCCTAAGCTTTTGGATACTGGCAAAGGCTCTTGCCTCCCCCATAGTGCCCTTTTTGGTGATGTCAAAACAACTAATTTTCCAACATAATAAAATCTAATTGAGAAAAACTCAGGATCATGCTGCTTAATGCTAGGAGTTTAAACATGAAACTGCACTCCCTAGAAGCACTCCTCACCTTAGAGGATGCTGATGTCTGTGCAGTTATCATGACATGGCTCAAGGCCACTGAGAGCACTCTGGACGTGCAAGGCTACAATGCCTTCCACACATTCAGACCTCAAAATGAGCATGAAAGAACCAAAGATGGAGGTGTATCCATCTTCATTAAAACCAAATACACTTTGAGACTGGTCAAACTGTGTGACTCTCTCAAATCACTCCATGCCCAATTAACCATTGGGAAAGTACCATACCACATCATTGCAGCCTATAGATCCCCCACCAAGAACAAGAATAAGCACACTACCTACCTCACTTTACTGGAATCCCTTACCATACAGCCCAACACTTTAGTCATAAAATATTTCACCTATCCTTCCATAGACTGGGGGACATACATGAGCAAAAACATGCTTGCTCAGAGTCACCTGGACTTGGCTAATATAAATGCTCTGGAACAGATAGTCTGCACCCCCACTAGAGGCTGTAATGTTCTGGACATAGTACTCAGCAACATGTGGAGTCACTGTACTTCCCCATGTGTGATGCCCTCCCTGGTTAGGTCATACCACAAATCAGTCTTGTTTGGAATAACTACTGGAAGTTACACCCTCAAAGGAAAACAATTATAAAAAAGCTTTACCAAAGCTAATGACAGCCTACTAAGTGATAGTATAAAAAGCTTCATACCACCCACAATCATAGACGTCAATGAATACTGTGCAGAAGTGTATGCAAATGTCCTATACAAACACTTAAGTGACTGCATAAACTCTGCTGTACCTGACCAGATCAAAACCAGGTCTTCCCATAAAAACAAGCCATAGTGGTGTATGTATAAACAGATTATATAGTAAAAGGAAGAAACAGTTGTCCAATAGCAAGAGGGATATCACTCTGCAGAGGAAGAGTTCCCTGCTAAGCCTAAACAAGAACATCTGAAATCTTGTAAAGTCTTCTAAAGGAAACTACAAAACTAAAATGACATCCTTATCCAAGGGTAATCATAAGGCATTCTGTAACTGCATCCTAAGTCTAAAAGGGAATGCCCAGCTATGTGCCGAACTGCTGTGATGGCTTAGTGGTTAACTACTGTGGCTATAGTGTACAGGGTCCTGGGTTCAAGACCTGCAAAGGCTGTTTATCGTCCCCTTTGGAAAAAACAAAGTACCCGCGAACTACCACATACGTGGTAGTCTCCTAAATACAGAAAATGTAATAATGGATCTGGGGACCCAAGTAGATAGTAATCTCTCCTTTGATAATCATATTGCCAAGGTGGTTAGAAAAATCCTTCTATGTGGCCCACCTAATCACAAAAGGATTCGCATCTAGAGCAAAAGAGGTTATTGTCCCCCTCTACTCATCACTCATGAGACCCATCATAGAGTACAACACCCCATTTGGTATGTGCCTTACAAGACACCTGCAACAGCTGAAAAGACCACAGAAGTACCTCACCAAGAGGATTACTGGCCTTAAACAGATGCCCTATGCAGCCTGACTGAAGAAACTCCAGCTGTACTTGGTTGCATACCGCTTACTCAGAGGTGATCTCTGCCTGACATACAAGGCCATGTCCAACCCAGAATTGATAGACATGCTCCACCTAAAAAAAAGACACATCCCCAAGAGCCACACGCTCTAGGGAATTAAACCTCACCACAATGATAAATAGGATGTGCTAGAGGGATAGATTCCTATCTCAGAGACTCCCCATGCTCTGGAACAGGATTCCAATCTACATTAGGCAGAGCCCCTCACTAACACTCTTCAAGAGAAACCTTGATGAGTGGATGGGAAACAAAAAACTTACCCCAGGGATCACTGCAGTCGCTCTGCTGGACAGAGACACAGGGAACTAATGGCTCTGCTGGACAGAGGCACAGTGAACTAATCTAAGGGGGCAGTGAAAGCCAACACATTCTGACTAAGCTTATAGATGCCCTGGGGCAGATAGCCTAGTACTTACCTATGAACCTATGTAGATGGAATCACTCATACTACACCAGAAGATATAGCCAACCTGCTGACAGATTCAGTGCAAACTTCACTTCCAATCCCCACCTATCATATCCCAAAGCATGTCTGAAACCAGCCTTCTGCTAGTATCTCTAGAGAACAGATCATCTCTGCACCTCCAAGGCCAAAAACACAGTCTCACTGGGACCAGATAATATCTTAGTTTGTTTACTAAACAATCTGAAACAAGACCTAGTAGACCCACTTGTCATTCTCTTTAATCATAGCTTGAGAACTGGCTATGTTCCTGCAAAATGGAGAACAGCAACAGTAAGCCCTCTATACAAAGTGGGGCCATCAACTTACCCTGGGAACTACAGACCCATAAGTCTAACCAGCTTTATCTGCAAGACCAGGGAAAGAATTATCATGGGCCTTATCAAACAATGACAAAGGCAGCCTCCAAATGCTGGACTCAACCTAGTCTGTGATTGTTAAGGGTAGATCATGCTTGTTAAACCTGGTGGACTTCTTTAAGAACGTCACCAAAGCCATGGATGAAGGTAAGACAGTGCACACAGCCTATCTCAACCTTGCCAAACCTTTTGACTCAATTTCCCACTCTGGTATCATTGAGAAACTCTTCCAGATAGGGATTAATCCTTACATTACTAGATGGGTAGCCGGTTGGCTCACCAGCAGAATACACTCTGTCAAAATTGGTGACTCCACCTCCACAGTTGACCCATCACTAGTGGAGTACCACAGGGGTCTGTGCTGTGCCTCTTACTGTTTGGCATCTAATTTTCAGAAGTCTAGGCCAAAGTAGATGGCCTTTGGCTCACCAAGGTTGCTGATGATTGCAAACTGGGAGCAATCACTGAGTCCTCCAATGATGTCAACTTATTACAAGAATGGCTAACACAAACAAATGAATGGTGCCGAAGCCATGGTCTAAAACTAAATGCAAAAAATGCATTTTTATTCCCTTTGGCAAAATGGAATTCCCTACAAATTACAATATAGACAGCACCCCCCTGACTTGAAACCAAGTGGTGTTAGACTTGGGAACATAGTGATCTGAACTTTGAACACCAAGTTTCCACAGTGGTATGGAAAGCCTTTTACATAGTGCACCTAATAAGCAAGGGCATAGCTTCTAGGTCAAGGGATGCTATACCTCCACTGTATGCAGCCCTAATCAAACCACTAACGGAGTATAATGCACCCTTTTGCATGCACCTCACCAGACACCTGCAGCAGCTGGAGACACCTCAGAGGTTTCTCACTAAGAAAATACAGGGACTCCAAACCATGACCTACATGGATAGGCTGAAGGCCCCGAGACTTTACTCTTTATCTTATAGGCTGCTGAGTGGTGACTTATGTCTGGCCTATAGGGCAATCTTCAGTCCAACACTAATGGAAATGCTGCGCATCCACAAGTCGAATGGCATAAGAGTCACTCACTCTAGGGATCTCAACCTACCTTGTGACATTAACAGAATATGCTGGAGAGACAGATATGTCTCCTAGAGATTGCTGCTTCTTGGGAATAGACTTCCTATTCATGTAAAACAGAGCTGTTCACTTGCCGTATTCAAATGCAACCTAGATAATTGAATAGGAGACCACAAATTCACCCCCAGAGTGGCACCCATGTACCTTATGGATAGGGGTAGCCAGTGCTGATCATAGACCCTCTGTTCATAAATTCATTCTACAAACCAGTGAAAAAGAACAAATGGGGATACTTAAGATTAACATGGCTAGGCTGGTAAAGGCTGTAGGGCGATTCACCTAGTAACATCCTATGAACCTATGAAACTATGAGCTCAGCCTGATACATTAGAAGAAAGGGAAATTCCTATGGCAGGGTGGTGGGTACTTTACGAATTTGCAAATTTTTTCACAGCACGCTTGTATTTGTGGCAGATTAAAGGCCTAATTAACATGGAAATACCCCAACTTTGACAATAGAATATTTTTTTGCTAGAGATAATCTGTGCTATGTGCAAATAGATTGAAAATCATGTAGCAAAGCATTACATGAAAAGGCCCTCTGTTGAGGGATATTTTGACACTGTGGTCTTTAAAAGACAGTATGTGGAATCAAGAAGAATGTCAGGAATGTTCTGAGTAATGCTGAACTGACAGTATTTAATATTTAGTGGGGCTTTTTATGTGCATATATTGATAGAGTATCTGTGGTGCTCCATTTAACATCACTGCAGATTTGATAGGATTAATGGATAAATTATTCCTCAAGATCCAGTACCAAACAAAAATAAAATCTGTAGTGTGTTCTACAGAATTAGAATTATCTGAATTGAGTAGCTACACCTAATTAGCAAATATGGCTAAGTTCTATATGGACAAGTCTTATTTTATGTTAATAAGGAATAAGAAAAGGCCCTAATGAATGTGAGAGTGTGATCCATGCATACCTATTAGCTTCTATTATAAAGGTAAGCCCGAAGCAAGAAATGACAAATTGCCCAAATGTTTTTTTTTTATTTGATATATATATATATATATATATATATATATATATATATATATATATATGTATGGATCTATGTCAGATTATTGAAGTTCTGAAACTCCAAAATTCATATGGCTATGACTGTGCGATTGAAGTTTCAGAACTTTGAACATTAAAAACATTTTTTAAATCTATTTTTAACATTTTTGCAGGGGGGGCAAGCCCCCTGCACCCCCTACACCCCCTGATAATTAAATATACCAACTCTCAGATCACACTAAATTGTGGAAAAGGGTAAATTTCCTGTTCTACACTGTACCATGATCTCCATTCAAAACATTCAAAGTTTCAAAATTTTGATCATATGGTCCTGACCATATGACTTTCAAAGTGATAGGGATCTATATAAATAGATAGATTAGATAGATAGACAGATAGATAGATAGATAGATAGATAGATAGATAGATAGATAGATAGATAGATAGATAGATAGACACAGTATTTTAATATTATTATTAATTATTGTATAGCTCCCCAGTATGCAGGAACATTGTGCACCTAGAAAAATACAAATAGGAGCAAAAATCCCTTATCTCTAAAAGCTGTCTCAGAGTATCACATGAAAAATATATGAAAACACAAAAAGAAAATGTCATGTTGTGGTGTCTTATAGCATGCTTGGGGTACATGCAATTACAGTTTGCCTTACTAAATATTTGCCTTGTTTATTTCTGTCCTTACTATCTTGGACTAAATTCTAAATGGTTTAGAGTGGTGTAGCAGAGAGCTTCTGCTAGCCTGCAATGCTACAAGGACTCCAAATTGTAATCAACCGCTTCAGGTATGACATCATACCAAGCACAAGATGTGCCCCACATAGTTCCTAATAATGCTGAAGTTCTAAGTGTAATGGAATCTCTTTATTCCGAGACTGGGTAATGAGATTCTGAAATATTCTGTGGTAATGAATTTCATTTCCCATTGGAAGACCATTGTACAATGAAGATGTCTGAAAAAGGCCTGGGTTGGAGTAATCCCTACTGTAAACAAGAAACAACTTGAATGCGTCACAACAGAGCACATTTGATATATAAGATCATTGGCTGGTGCCCACAATGATTTCTATTCTCTAGCAGTACAGTAGTTCTACCTGTATGTGAAAATTAATACTGCAGACTGTGGGACATCCCACTTTATACTGCCTGCAGTACAATTCCCATCTTGCAAAAACTGTAGTGATACCACAAAAACCCATTAACTGCAATGGGCTGCTCAGATTCTATTGAGTTTTACATTAGTATGCATTGCTAATGTAAAATTGTAAAGAGTTGTGGCATTGTGAACTAAAGTCACCATTGGAATTGGGTATAGTGCTCTACCATTCCACTTTGCATACACTGAGGACAGGTGAACCCTCACTTATGAAAGAAGGCATGGCATAACGGTTAGGTGAAGCACGTTACCCCATGATCAACCTTTTTTCTAATCCTGCAGTTTATTTTACTAGCATGTTTTTAATGTGAAAGCTTCATCTCTTATTACTGGGGTTCTTAGGAGATGGCCCCAAGAAAAAATTAAAGAAAACTTTGGTGATTTCAGCTAGGTAGAATTGAAATCAAGCTATTTTTTTTTGCATAATATTGATAGTTCTATATGATCCAAACAAGCATTTGACTTATAGTTACATTGCTTACATTATAGTCACAAGATATCATAAAACTGTGCTGATTTTTCAAAAGCATCTTAGTAAGGGTTATATCCTAATGGGCACCCTGTACAGATATCCATAAAGACAACATGAAATTTTACTATAAACCTTCCATCCAGAAACTATATATAACATCCTAGGGTACACTTACCAAATATACAGTGAGATGTTATTGACATTCTGTAATATGAATGGCAACTAAACAACATCTGTTAGCAACTCCAATATAAATCAAGCATACCCCACACAAAATTAAACCAATAGCCGAAATAAAATGTATATCACTGCTGGTACACACACTCAGCCAAACACACACACACACAAACATACGCACACACAAATATGACCATCATTTCCTCTGTGTCACAAATTGGCTAAGTTAAAGCCATGCCATATTGTTACATAAGTACCTCCTCCCATTTATATTCCACTCTACCCCTACAGTTAAATATGAAAACAAAAGTGGAAGAAGTAACTAAAAGCATGATAAATGCAAGTAACTCCATTACTTATTCCTTTGTCCCCTTACAAAGACCATGGATACATAATCCGTGTTCAACTACTATTTGAGTACTGTAAGCATTTTTTTCCTTTCATGGCTACAGAGATTGGTGTGTATGTGTGTGTGTGGTCAGCAGCAAACTGAAATACATTATTGTAATCATTATTGCAATAAGGATGAGGAGCTGCTTTCAATGTCTGATACCCCTCCACATGCACAGTTGTAGTAATGATTACTGTAATTTATCAATATTTCAATCTGTGGCTGTCATTATGAATGCCCTGAATAAATAACAGTTTTCTCTGTAATGTTTTTACCTTCTACAGAAGAAATATTTGTAACTTTGCTCAGTGCGGTGATGAGGAAAGTGGGTTTGTGTTTAAGAATGTGAACATCAGACAGATATGCAACACTGGGGTCATTATTTCATTTATTTTCTTTGGGATCATGGAGGTGATCCCCAAAGCAACAAATGTACTGGTTAGTTTAAATATTGTTTTCCATTTTTTATTACTAACATTTTCTAGGCAAAACAGCAGAAATCAGCAATGGTAAACTGAAGCATGACATGTATCACCATTCAGTAAAATAAAATCACATTTATTTTCAAGTAGGTAAGTGCTTTCACCACAAAATGTGGCTTCATCAGACAATTTACAAATAAAAGTGCATAAACTGCCAAACATTTCCATTTATACATAACACCTCCCCCTAATTAAATTCAAATGTTTGTTGTAGCAAATCAGTTTAGCACAAAATGCCCCCTAGTTGCTTGACATCATAAACAGATTAAAACAGCAACAAATTAACTATTTAGTTGCTGATACATAAATAAAATCCACATTATAATACTCAAAATTCATCATATAATAAAATTGTATGCACACTCCACTTTAAAATATATACATATCTCATCCTTAGCAGCATTAATTGTATTGTGCATCTATAGATCAACTAGCTATCTAGTTGCTTTTGTTATATATAGATTGTCACACAATAATAAATTTATACCATCGTGACATAACATTTCCTACTTGGTATAACTGATTATATGGTCAAGCACTGACTCGACTCATTCCAATCAGTACATCATTGCTTACACATTCATGGATCAAGTCATATTGCACACATTTAAATATCCCTCTAAGTCTATTCTGTAGTGTAGCTAGGTCCTTTCAAATGAAAGTACCATCAAACATGTTATAATATAATTGTTCAGCTTACAACCCTTGTTTGTATTCTGTCAAAAATCAATCACGAAGTGATTTCTATTCTGCATTGTTCAAATAAACAGTTTACTGTACCTTCTTAAACATACCTGAATGATGAGCCTATAATCGATACCACGGCATATCTGTTGTTATATATAAACCACAGAGTGCATATCATAGTATATAGCCAGATATTATGTCATTTTGTGGTGAAAGCACTTACCTACTTGAAAATAAATGTGATTTTATTTTACTGAATGGTGATGCAAGTCATGCTTCAGTTTACCATTGCTGTTTTCTGCTGTTTTGCCTAAGTTTTACAACAGGGACTGTTTGCCTACTGGGGAACATTCTTTCTTGGATACTAACATGTTCTGTTTTTAATTTTTTATATTTCTCAACATTTTAATGATATTACTAAAATAATTAAACATAACATATGAAAACACAATTTAAAACATATATATATATATATATATATATATATATATATATATATATATATATTTTAAAAAAAGAGTAATAACTTCATTAACTATTTACAGTATTACACTATGTCTGAAATAAAACTGTGATTAAAGAATATATGGTGTCAATGTTATAATTGCAAGTAGTGTTTAATAATTAAAAATCATATTATTGTTGTATGTCCTTTTTTATATTTCATTCAATAGATGTGAGTTCTTGATGAAAGAATTCAACTGAAAATAAAACTTTAGCCCATGGATGTCCGATGTATGTTTTAGAATATATTCTTCTTTTCTTGATTCTGGTTTCCCTGATTGTTGTTTCTTGAAGAGATGTCAAAAATTCTTCAAATTGAGGTGGAGTAGATTTTTTCCATTTTCTTGTTATATTTTCCTTGCCACATCTAACCTTGTAGATCTAGTTAAAGTTCAGAAGTAAGTGTCTGGATTTCCTTTACTTTCATAGAACAAAAATAAAAGGAATGCTGCTGACACACACACACACACACACACACACACACACACACACACACACACACACACACACACACATATATATATATATATATATATATTTTTGGCTTCCCATGCATCTAGAATTGATTTATAATTATTTCCAATACATTTTTTTTATTTTAAAAGGAATGGGTATGTCAAACTACAGATTTATATATTATGTTATTTAGAATTGAATGTCTAAAGTTTCTTAAAATAGTGTCAGTGTAATTGGACTGAAACAATGAACAATGTCATCATGAGCATTATCAATTCTCATTTTGTTAGTTTCAAAAAGTGAAAGGTGTAAAGTTTTACTGGTAGAACTATAGGTGGGGTCTGTCCAGTTGCAAACAATTTTAAAAATATTATCTTTGACATAGCTATCTATATCTGGGAACTTTAAGCCAGCTGATTACCAGATCAAATATTATGTTGATAAGTAATCCTCAATTTTTTGGGGTACCAAAGAAAATTTAAGAATAGTTTACTAATTTTCTTTATTTGTGTTTTGTTTGGTGGCAAGGATAAAGCTTCAATTATATATAGTATTTCTGGAAATAAAGTAATTTTATTTATTTTTAGTCTATCTTCAAAAGGAAGCATTAATTTATTACATTTAATGGTTAGGTTTGCTGTGGGTTATTGGATTTTCTCATAATTGAGGGGGTTTTTTTTTCTAATAATTTAGTAATGTGTATATAGATATGTTAAGTAGGAGGTTTCTTTACATATAATATTTTATGTTTATTTGTACTTTCTTTTCTATTCTGAAATAGGTATTTTGTTTTTATGTTACTGAAATTTAGGCCTATTTTTTCTGATCTTCTTTTATACCATGAGTTAATTCTATTACTGATTATTTAGTATTCTTTAGAGATCTCTTTAGGTCATCTGTAAATAATATAATTTTGGAATTGTATTTTTTGAGATCTCCATACCTTTTGTTTTAGAATTAGATCTAATTGATATTGCCAGAACTTCTATAGCTAGGCAAATAATGATAGGAGATAGAAGGCATCCTTGTTTAATTTTCCTGGCAAGAAGTATAGCTTCTGAGCTAAACGGGCCCCATTTAATCTATGCTGTATTATTTTTATAAATGTTTATCAAGAGGGGACTAAATTGTGAAGGAAAATCAAATTATTTTAAACAAATAATCCCAGTTAAGGTAATCAAAGGCCTTTTGATATCTAGGTTTAAATATAATGCTTCCTCTTTTTTGTCCTTTATAATGTCTATAAGAATGATTACTCTTCTAAGATTGAAAAGTGTCTGCTTTTTATAAATAAACGCAGTCTGGCCTGTGTTAATAATTTGAGAAATTGGTCTATCAGTCTGTTGGTTAAGATGGACATACATAACTTGCAATCAGTATTCAGAAGTGAAATTGGTCTGGAAGAAGAGCATAATTGAGGATTTTTATTTTGTTTGAGTATTTGGGGTGATTAATGAATATTTCCAAGAAGAAGGAATTCATTTGTATTTTGAATCCCTTTAAGAGTTTTATGGAAAAAAGTATGTCATTTTGGGGGTAGGGGATCTTATATATTTAATGTATCATTTCATCCATATCAGAGACTTTATTAGGTTTAAGTTGCTTGATTTTATTAGTGACTTCTGCTAATGAAATCTGTTTAAGCAGACTTTTTTAAGTTCGGGAGGGATTTGCTTTATAGATAGTTATACTTTTTTTCTGTCCTGTTTTATTAGTTTAAGGTGGAGCTTATCTCCCCGGGCCTCTACTGAAAATGGACATGTATCCAGTTGGACTAGCCTGGTCAACAAATGTAAAATAAATAAAATAAACAATATTCTAGTTCTAGAGTTGAAATATTTATAGTTTGTTTAAATTAATGGTTTAGATTCACATAGTATTGTTTAAATATATGTAAGATTTATCCAATATTGGTATATATTTTGTTGTTTTCATTTTTTAAATGTAGAATGTGATTGGAACTTCATTGCATTTATACTCTCTTACATTATGCATGTGTTTTGGTGACATAGCATAACATGTCATTTTTAATTTCTCTAAAGCTATTGCTGTCATATTTGTAAGGAGATCAGAGTATTTTTTGTCAGGTCTTTTATTAATACTTTTAATGATTTATCATTATAATTAGCTGTTTAACGTTCAAGATGGGTGTTTAATATTTCTTTATCCCAATTTTTTAGTACTTATTTATTTATTTATTTGCTTATTGTACAATGATAAGGATTTACCATAGACATATGCTTTGAAAGTGCCCAACACCATAATTTTGTTGGTATCTTTTGTATTATTAATACCCATAAAAAGATCTACTTCTGAATGTAGCCAATATTTAAGTTATTTTAATTTGGATATATAAGCTGGAATCCTATTTATAAATAGAACTTCTCTGAAATCTGTTCTTATTTTGATAAGTGCATTATGATCTGAGAAGGAACATTATGTTAAAATTATATTATAAGAAATTAGTGCTCTATCAGATCTAGTTTGAGTACCATAATTGAATGAATACTTAATGAAATATAGTGATGTTTTGCTTTGGTTATTGAAAGTATAATTTAGTTTAAATGATTTCCTTAAGTTTTAAAGTGCTTTAGCTGTAGAAATTATCCTCAGGTTTCTGTTAGAGCTAGCATTTGACTTATCCAGAATGCAGTTGAAATCACCGTCTATCACTAATATCTATGTTTTTTTTTCTAAGTTACTTTTCATTCCTGGGAACCTGTAAATATTAAGTTGAGTCCATAATCTATAACTGCATTCTATGACTAAGAGAGTCATTAGGCTAGTTTAATCTTCATATTTGTATAAGACCTGAGGTAATAGTATATTATTTTTCCAGAGAATCATAAAACCTCTTTGTCTGCTTTTGAAAGTAGATTGACCCATCATTGTATATCTGTTTGAATTCCATTTTGATTTGCTGGAATGTTTAAAATATGTTTCTAGAAGAAATATGATTTGTACTGCATTAGTGTTAAGGTATTGTAGTAAGTTTACTCTTTTTCTTACAATGTTTCTTACATTAACATTTCAAAATAATATATATATATATATATATATATATATATATATATATATATATATATATATATATAGTTCCCCTTCATTTGACTGAACATACTTTTGTTCAACAAAAGCAGGGGTGTGATTTAATGTATATGATAGCCAAATGATGGATATGTTGATGGTATGGAAGATCAATACAGGTTAGTGGGGTTGGCGGTGAGAGCATGTGTGTGTGTGTGTGTGTGTGTGTGTGTGTGTGTGTGTGTGTGTGTGTGTGTGTGTGTGTGTGTGTGTGAGAGTTAGGGTCAGGAATGAGTGAAGGATTGGTTTTGTGTGTTTTGTATGAGTTTGTGTATTTTAAGGGTAAGGCTTAGCTTAGGGCACAGGTTCCCAAAGTGTGTGCCATGGTGCACTGGGGAGCCACAGCTTCCTCACAAGGGTGCCGCGAACTAGCCACAAAATAAACTGTAAACTAATAAGCTTAGTTACTAAGCTTATTAGTTTGCGGTTTATTTTTCGGCTGCTAGACAGTTAACTGTATTTAGCCTAATTCACAATCTATTCTAGGAGATGTTAAACTTTATGTCATCTGTAAACAAAGACTTAGTAAGCGTATCGGAATGTACACATCATGCATAGTGAAGATAAAATTACTCAGCAGAGAAGGGGAAGGAGCTCACGATTAAATTCCCATGGCTGAAAAGACCCTATTTACATCCACACTGATGTCACGGGGGCAAAGGGTCAATAATAGACTGCAGTTTTTTTTCCTGTCTCTGTTACAGTGAAAGTTTCCAGACATGAAGGGGGTTGCAATACAGTAGCTAATCTACATACTCAAAATGCAATGCACCCATGTTTGTTTGTAATTCTAGTGGTGCTGCATGCTACCTTGAGTTAGCATTTTCAAATGAATGTGAAAAAGTATTACACTTTATAACAGAATTTGGTAGTGAAAAAAAGCAAAACTCATGTATAGTTCCTATGTTATTGCTAAAAGCTTCTCTGATATATATAGACACATGTTTGCAAAATGCATCAGTGTTTTTGTTGTATACGAAAAATATTGAGTTTTTGGATTCTCTGTGTGCTGTTGCAGAGAAGAATGTTGTTAACTTTAGAGATTAAAAATGAAGATTAAACATAAAACAAAGGTACTGTGGGAATTTGTGAATGCAAGGTCTGTGATGTAAATTACAGATTACCTTTGGAATTTTTTCATAATCTGGAGATATGCAATGTTGCTGGCAAGGAAAGCGGCACTCAGTGCATAAATGTAAAAAAGGTACAGTATTAAGATGTTATGTTCTGAATGTCTTGGTGTGCTTATGTAAATACTCTGGTTCTTTATATGGTTGGAAATGACAAGACAGCTAGACATGGGTGAGAGAAAAGGCAAGCTGTACACAAAAGAAAGACATAATGAGGATTGTGCTGGAGGAGGTGGGAGAAGATGGGTTACTATATGTTCTGTGGGAGACAGACCTCCCCCTTTTTTTCAAATTTCTGTATAGAATAGAAAAATTAGGGAAAGAGTTGGGAAAGAAAGTGTAGGAAAGAGACTTATAGAAGAGTAATTGGAATTATGCAACATGAAGAGACAGAAATACTGTTGTGGGTTGACAATAGTGGAGGAAGCAACACATACTGATGGTAGACAAAATGGAGGGTTGGTGTAGAGACAAGTCAAACCCTGGTCTGAATGACCTGAAATATTCCCATTGGCTGATGGAACATCACTTGCAGACCCAGATAACATGGGTTGTAGGATTCCAGTGACTCAATGGATGGAAATTATGGTTCAGTGAGTCTGTAACCCACTGGAGAAGGTCTTGATTAGGATGAAGGTGTCTCTCCACTGCCTGCTCTGCCACATCCTGTACCAAATCTCATTCCTTTCACTGTTTTGAGACTGTGTTGTGTCAGGGTGCTCACAAAACAGGAGCCTCTTCCCACACCAAAAGAGGAAGATTCCAGGCAGACAGAGGGAGATGGTGAATTTTTCATTACCTGGTAGGTACAAGGTTGGTCTGCCTCTGAAATACATGGACCTGAGAACAAGAAAAAAAATCAAAAATAAAATAAATAAGAGCAAGAAACAGAAAAAGAAAATGTAAACAGGATGAACTCATAAGTTGCTTTTGTGGAATTTTATTGTCAGTGAATATTAAACTTTACTTAGGCAGCCATTCCTATTTAATGAATTCAAGCTAAAAATGATTTTCTTCAATAATGCTAACAAACAATACTACTAATTACCCTGGTGAAAGGTTTACTTATGGTAATTGCAATATTTTTGCAGATGTATTGGAAGCAAGTATAAGAGAATTTTTTTGAAGGCAATATAATTTGAACAGTTTGGGGAGCTGGCACAGAGGGTTAAGGTTATAAACTGTAGTTCCTGTGGTGCAGAGTATGATTCTTTTAGCCCTCATTCAGCTACTGTGTGACTTTGAGCAATTTATTTAACCATTCTTTGATCCCAGCTCGCCTCTGGAAAAGAATTGTGTGTTCAGTGAGCCTACCTGGTTAACAAATGGTTAGTATTAGTATTAAATGACTACATTTTTTATGCTCGTCTAATGACATGAGTAATACTCACATGTCCCTTCAGTAAGTCATTTTAACCTCTAGTCAGCTTATTGCCTACGCATCAATATCTGTAGCTCTAATATTATTGGATTTTAGCTCATGCCTGAACGAGCTAAAATTCAGATGTTTAATGGACCACTTAATTACACCTTTTAGCATCTCAACATACTAATTTCTTGTGAGTTGGCTGCCAGTTAAACTAAAAATCACCTATTCAAACTAGCTTTCTAGTTATCATTCAAGGCAGAACACCTCTTTTCACAGGATTTAAATGAGATTCACAAATTACTGAAAATTAAGTTAACTCTTTTCCAAAGTAGCAAGAAACAAGAAAATATTCTCCAAGTTATTTATTTTTACCTAACTATATACTTCTTAGAATGTGACGGGTAGGTGCCTTGGGAAAACCTGGATTCAACAAGGGAGCCAAAAATCGAAAGAGTTTGGGAATCACCTGCTTAGGGGATAGATGCAGTGCTATTTGCATGTGTTTGTGAATGTCTATGTGTCTGAGTCTGCCTTGTGTAGTGGCTGTGTTATAGGAAGGTTTTAATGATGTTAAGGTGGAGGGCTAGGTTTGGGGGAAGGGGCAGTTTTAGGGTTAGGGTTATCACCCATTACTAAGGTGGTACAGGGGGATACAGCCACTCATTTTTTTTTCCAGTAACCAAAAAGTCCTTATGTTACATCTCCTTTCTCTGTTCTCTAGATCTTCAAGTTTATTTTTTATTGAATTATCACTTGTGACACTGGCAACTTTGCATTGATATAAAAGTAATCAAACTATATTAACATAACAAACATTATACTTCACATATATTGTTATATACCATATAACCTAAGCAATATTACATAAATTATTCAGTTCTTATTTTTTAAACAAGAAACATCTTCATTAAACCATCACTTAATACATAACCAATCATACATTTATAAAAATGAAAACAAACCACACTAACACAGTTCCAGTCACAAGCATTCATACATCACTTGTAATCTACCCAGTCTTCTCACTCAAACATTACTTAGCTCATGTAAGTTCTTCTGCATTTTAGGCCTTATCCCTCTCTTGTATGTATTGTTCCCACAATTCCCATTTTTCCTATGTAGGCTGCTCCTACACTTTTCTCAAGATCTCAATTCTAGTTGTTTTATCTCTGTTACTATATTTGCTACTTTCAGTATAGTTGGTTTAGATTTTGATTTTCATTTTCTAGTAATTGCTGTTTTGGCAGCCACTATTATTAGACACAGCAAGGCCTTACCATGTCTAGGCAATTACGATTCTGTATCATGGCTCAGAAAAATCATCTGACTTATCAAACCAATCTGCCTACCCAGCAACTCCAACAGTGCATCCCATAGGGAATCCTTAGAGTCTGCCAACTCACCACACTCCCAGAAAATATGTTCCTAATTACCTCTTTCTGCCCCTTTACACCTCCAACAGTTACTGTCTACCTGAGGAAAAATCCTCTGAAGTCTACTTGGGGTATAAAAATCTTCAAGATTTTGTTGTGCATTTGTGAGGTATACATATATCCTCCCACTACTTCTTTGTGAATTGCTTATCCAATCTCTCTTCTCAATCCTTTCTAACCTCTTCTGATTGATTCTTATAGTTATCATGCAATATTTTATATTATCTACTAATTATTTCTTTTTTAATGGCAGCTTCTGTTCTACATTCCATTAAAAACTCTACCAGTGCTGGTCTTTAGTTTAGGACCCCCCCCCCTTGTTTTTTTCTCTTTGCCTATACTCTGATATCAATCCCTGATAGGAAAGGCAATTTCTAAATTGTAGTCCAAATTCTTACCCTATTCCCATTCTGGTTATTTGCTGCCAATACCTTGGTTCCTTTGCCAGTTTTCCCCAATAAATTCTAGCCCCCTCTTGCTTATCGTCTGTATCCCTAATTGCAGTCATCCGTATCAGTAGAATCTCTTTTCTCCACTCCCAGGTTGGTTTAGTTCAAAGAATACTTTCTGCTGCTTTATGGATGTCATATTCTGCCTGATTGTTGTTGTTCTCCTTAAAGGCCTTCATCCAAAATCCCAGTCTATCCTTTTTTCTTGAGCTTTCCCCATGTTTCATCATCATCCCCTTCCACTTTGAATTATAGTTTTCTGCTTGTGCTATGTATATGAGTCTTAACTGTGCAGCTCTGAAATATCACTTCAAATTGGGCAATCTCAATCTGCCCTGTTCTGCTGGAAGAATCAGCTTATCCCACTTGAATCTTGCCATCTTTCCCTCTCAGATAAAGTCCTTCAGCTCTTTATTAATTACTACCCACAGCTTTTCCTCTGGTTGATAAAAAATATGTCTGACCTGTGTATAAGACTAAAGGAACTCAAAACATTTTAACTGCTTTTATCTTAATATCTGTATCCATATAACAAAGCATCCATTTTCTCAGTTTTTGTATTATCTTTTGCTCACTCTCTTCCCACATATC
>NC_056745.1:853266068-853276068 GCF_019279795.1 Protopterus annectens
AAGTCTTAAAAATTGACCTAGAAGTTGGGGAAGTGGAAATGGTTCAACAGGTGAGTCTTTGTTGGTTAAAAGTTTTTTTTTTTTTTTTTATGGTACAGTTGTTTTAATGGTATTTTATAGTTTATTATTAACTTTAGTTTATTCTAGTTCAATTTCTATAACAAGTAAAAGCTATTTATGTATTCATTTATTTATTATCTTTATATAGTGGTTGCTGTCTGTTATAATAAATGCTCCATATGTTTGAGACTGAAATTTATGGTATTTTGGGGAACTATAGTAGATACAGAGACTTATAGATGAGAAAATGAGAGTCTTTGTTACAATAGAATCTATTTCATTTGTTTTTAACTGTTTGCTGTTTTATTTCCCTGCCTCTCTGTGAAGAGAGACTCTTCACTGATATTGTTGCCATATTGTTGTTTTAATAATTATGTTTCCCATCTCCTGTTCTCCTGTTGGAATGTGGTGTTATTTCTGGTAATAGACATATGAAAAGTTTATCTTTTCTCTCTTATAGTGACCTGAAATGTTTTGAAGTAATTGATTTGATATTTATTTTAGAAATGTAAATATTTATGAAGAGGTTTTAATTTATTTCTTTTGTTTTTCTTTCTATTTTCCTCTTTGCTGTTGGTTGTGAAGGAATAGAGGATTTTGTATAGAATGATATGTTCCTGGTGGTCTAGTGGTTTACTGAGTTTGGGAGATGGAGTTTGTTGGTCGTTTAACGTTTTATATTACTTTTCTTCCTCCCTTATGTCTCCCTTATTGTTTGTTTTATGTTTCCCGGTTTTCCCATGAGCTAATCAATAGTTTTCTCAGTGAAAAGCTGTAAATGTTTTCCATCCACAAGCTCATGCATCTGAGCTGTTAAACAACCTTGGTTTGTCCTCGCATTGCAGCTGCTATAGTGGAGAGCAAGAAAAAAGTGTTATTTCCATGGAAACATTTATAGTCTGAACCTTGTGCTGAGAAGCTTTGTACAAGCTGAATAATAGTTAGAATATATGGTTTCTAATGCCATCTACAGCTTGGTTGAAAAACTGCATCTAAATAACATATTTGATATGTCTGCTATATTTAAACATTTATGAATGTCCATAATCAAAGCACTTTTCACACACTTAAACCCTTACATTTTGTACACTTGTCTTCATAAGTCTATTGTGGTTGTGTAAGTTTTATATTGATTGGTATGACAAGCGCATAGTATACATAGCAGTGCTGTTAAAATGAAGGGCTTGGTATGGATTGGTGTGCCCATGGTGGTCTAGTGGTTTGCTGGGTTTGCGAGATGGAGTTTCTCGGCTTTCCGCCGTTTCATGTTGGCTTTTTTTCCCCTCTGTTGCCTTTTTGTTTTATCTGCTTTGTGTTTCTTGGTCCTGCCGCAAGATAGTCTGTGGCTTACAAAAATAAAAAAAGGAAGAAGAAAATAGCTGCAAAAGTTTTCCCTCCTTAGTCTCGTGCATCCAAACTGCTGAATGACTCTGCTGCCTGTTTGTACTGTGACTGCCTCAACAGAAAGCAGGAAAAAAAAGTGTTGTTTCCATGAAGCTATTTGCGGTCTGGACGTTGTGCTGAGAACTCTCGCAGAGCTGGATAATAGCTTGATTAGATGATCTCTGATGCCATCTACATGTCAAATGAATGAACTGCAGCAAAGTAACCAGTATAATATAATTGTTATATTAAAAGCATTTATGAGAGTGTATAAGCAGAGCGTTTTTGATACATTTATACCCCTATGTTTCTACACTTTTATTTATAATTCTATTTTATGTCATTTAAGCTTCTTTTGATTAGTACAACAAACATAAGGCATATATAGTAACACCATTAAAGTAGTTATGAAAGATGAAAGGAAATAAATATATACAAAGTTTTTTATAACACCAAAGCAGAAGTTAATATTCTTTTACAAGACACAAAAATAAGAAATAAAAATAGTTCTATTACAGGTAGAAAATAAATAAATAATGACTGAAACATAATATATTCTATATGTCTATAGTTTGCTGTATACCGTATAGTCTCAGATGCAGATGATTACCATATAAACTAGTATTTTCATATATTCTGACAAATCTAGAAGTTCTTTCAGATTACTAAAGGTCTTAAAGATACATGGAGATGGGGAAATAGTGTTGTTAGACATTGGCACAATATATAAAGAGACAGGGGATTAGTCTACTTATTGGTTATTATAACAGTCCATTACATATAAATTAGTTATGATGTTTGCATTATTATATAATACATGTCGGGTATTTATGATATGTTGAAATTGTATGACAAAAGTTAAAATGAAACAGTTACATTTGATTTACTTTAATTTGTTTCTTGACTTGGTACATACAATTCTAATGGATGTTTGTGAAATTATGCAACAACATATATATTTAGACAGGGAAGAGATGAATGTTGTTGCTAGCCTGATGATCAATTTGGGTAACAGATGTCACTCAAATTAGTAGTTTTTAACTCCAGGGTTTTTTTTTGAAAGAGTCTATGTTATAAATGAATGTTATAAGTTTTTATTAATAGTTATTATGATGTTCACCAAATCTTACAAAATTGAATCTGATGTAAACACATTTCATTGAATAAATGTTTTTCATGTTTTATGTGTAAATTATAATCATATTCCTAATAGTCAATTTCTATTCACTTTTAAAAAATGGGGAAAAAGGAGTGTTATTCAACTACAGATATTCAGAACATTAACGTTTCATGACATCATTAAAGTGTATATCGTTAAACATCAATGGATTAAATAATCCTAATAAGAGAAGATCTTTGAACAAATATCTTAAATGGCATAATACTCAGTTACTATTTCTTCAAGAAACTCATTTACTAACTGAAGATGTCACAAAATTGGAATCAAAATCTTACAAACTTTTTGATTAGCTCAGAATATACACAATAAAGGGTGTGTGGCCATACTATGGAAAAATACATTACCTATGCCTAATATAATTGACACCTACAAAGATAACAAGGGGGTGTTATCTTCAGTTATTATAGAATTTAATAAGAAAATGTTGACATTAATAAATATGTACTGGATTCCTGGCATTGGACCTACAACAGTGAAACAACATATGTAACATATAGTTCAGTTTTCTAAGTGTAGTATTATTCTTGCTGGGGATTTTAACTGTATTTCTGACATAAAAGACTCTAGTACCAGTGGTAAAAGGAAAATTCCAACTATAGCTAAATTATTGAATGAATTCTCAGATTCATACATGAGGAAAGCTATTAATAACTTTTCTGACCCTTAGTCACTGTTCTATACATTCTACTCATATAGGCATAGTTCATATTCAAGAATAGATAGGGTATTAATTTCCAATAACTTAACTGATTTTTTATCAAACTCAAAAGTGATTTCTTGTCCCCTTTCGGACCATAATTCCATAACATGTGATTTTATACTAAATTCCACATTTAATGTTCAAATTAAAAGGATACTAGCCTATATAATCAGACTCAAAGATGTTATTGATTTATTCACTACAGAAGTACAACATTTTATTGAACTTAATAGTACACAGGGAACTTCAGCTATATACATTTGGGATGCTTTAAAAGCCTACCTATATGGTAAAATTATTGATTGGCATAAAAAGAAAAGAATTTCATGGGATAAAGACCTTCAAGATATACAAACAAAGCTAGTTACTTTAAGACTTAATGCTTCAAAGAATCCAGATAAGAAAGACATAATGAATGAAATCAATAATTTAAACAATAAATATATGGACATTTTAAACCATGAAGTTATGATGAATCTTGAAAAATATAAACTTAAAACTTTTTCTATAAATCCTAGATCCATGAATAAACTAGCTAACAAAACTAAAAGATTAAATAAACTTCACCATATTAAAGAAATCTATTCTCCAACAAAAAAAATGACAGCTGATTTACCAACTATATTGAGATTAGAGAATTTCTTTTTTAAAATTAAACCAACCCAATGATAACATTAATAGTACAAAAGATATTCAATCTTTTATACATAATAATATAAAGAACAGACTATCTGAAGCACAAATAAAATTAATAAATAAAAAAATATATTTTAAAGAAGTAAAAGATCAAATAACCAAACTTAAGCAAAATAAACCTCCTGGTAACGATGGTACCATTTCTGAAATCTATTAGATTTTGCCTACTAAAGCATTAACTCTACTAAATACAGTATTCAATATAGCTCAAACTAACAACATTATAACTCCCTCTTGGAAATACACATTTATTTCCCCCATACTAAAGACTGATAAAGATCCTCTAAAATGTGCTTCATATAGGCCCATTTCGTTATTAAATACAGACTATAAAATGTTCATGTCTATTTATGCTGATAAACTTAAAAATGTTTTACCATCCTTGGTAGATATGGATCAAACAGGTTTTATAATTAATAGAACTTCTTATGATAACATAAAAAAATAACTTTAATTGAACCAGTAAAAGCCTTAAAGAATAATTTGACTCTTGTTAGTTTAGATATTAACTCTGCCTTTGACTCAGTTAATTGGAATTATCTTTTTATCTTACTGAAGGACTTAAACTTTTCTAATAGCTTTATTAACCTTATAACTCAATTATAAAACAAACACAAAGGCAAGGTTACTGTTGTTACTTTATACACAATTCTTTAATGTTAGCACTTTAGTTGAGGCCAATACCCCAACTTCTTCAGACAACTCAGCGATGCAAAACAGACTTTATATATATCATGTCCAATTAAGCAATTAATTCAAACAATTCACATTTAAAGGTACCTTGACTAAAAAACCCACATATGAGTAATGTTTTCTTCTAAAATCATTCCTAATTTTATAATATAAAAATATATAAATATATATAAAAATAATATACCTATACTCTCTAAGCAATGGTCAGATTTGCAAGAGTTTAGAAATATATTCTAGATAAGCTAATGTTAATCCCTTCAAATGCTAAAAATTCAATACCCAAACTTATCCAGTATTTCATTTTATACACTTATAATACTTTACCAGTTAAAAATAGTATATCATATATTTATAAAGCAATTAAAAAAAGATCTAGATGTATATTCAGGTAACTACTAGAATTAATTTGCAGCGATCAATAGTTTTATTCCCTCAGAAAAAGACAAAGTTAATTTCCTTCAGTCAGCCAGCAAAACCACTTCCTCCATTAAATGGAGAATCTTCACATGGAGATTTTTACATAAATCTTTCATCACACCTCAGAAAATGAGTAAGATAACTAAACAAGATGTTGTTTTCTGGAGATGTAACGCAGTAACAAATGCTGATTGGAATCATATATTTTATGACTGTGTATTATTAAAGAAATTTGGGGAGGAAGTTAACACTTTTTTATAGGCAATTTTTACAGACAATTTTATGCTTACAAAGTTACTTGTATTATTCAATACACCTCTCTCACAGTGTATAAATAAAAACAAATATTCTTTACTCTGGTCTATACTTTCCATTGCCAGGAAAGTAATTACAAGAAATTGGAATTCCTCATCAGTTCCCTCATTTAAAAAGTTTAAAGGTCTTCTCTTGGAAATATCTAAGTTAGAAATGTTAACTATCAAATCTAAATCTACAAGGAATATAAAATTATATTACAAATGAGAAAATGTACATGACTTACTGGTTAAAGAACTGGACAAATAATGAATGCAGTAATATTTTCTTTTTCTTTAAATCTTTTATTCTATGTTTTCATTTTCTTCTGCCAAACTAAAATTAATTGATTCTGTTATTCGATATATAGTGAACATCATTGTACATAGTTTACTGTGCTATTATATTTATTGTATTATTTTTTTCTTTTTTAAATATCTTTCAAAAGATCTGCTCATTATATTAATGTTTTCAATAAAGCTGTTTAAAAAAAAAAACACTCTTAGTCTCTCTTGGTCTCTCAGTCTCTCTCACACACACACACAGTCTCCTCTGCTTTCATACACACATTCACTCACACAAGATTGCTCTTACTCTCTCTTGATCTCTGTCATGCATGCAGTCTCTTATCCTTTCATACACACATTCACTCACACAAGATCACTCTCACTCTCTCTCGATCTCTCACATACACAATCTCTTCTGCTTTCATAAACGCATTCACTCAGACAGAAACATAAACTCACGCACACACATACATACACACACACATACTCTTTTCTCTGTTTATTTTTTTACACACGCTAAACAGCAAGAGTGCTGCTTAGTGGGTGTAAAGTAATGGCAGCCATTAGTTTTCTTGTAGTCTGAGCTCCACTGTAGCATGATATACTGCTATGTAGCAGCAGACTAATTTTTCAGTAGGCATTAATTTTACATTAATACCCTGCTGGAGAATGCTGGTTCTCCAGTCAGGATGCTGATGAACAGTTTGCCCTTTCTCTAACCCAGTGTAAATATGTGTGAGATTATTATTATATCTTCAGACATGAAGGCATCGTAGTCATCAGATATGTGATGCACCATAACCGAAAAGAAGGATGACTATAGAGTAGCTATCATACTGCAGGTATTGATAATATATATCTTTGTATATGGGTATGCAGTAAAACAGTAAAAAGAGACACTTTGTATTTATGAAAACAAGCATCTGAACCCCCCCATGCAATAACCAGGTAGTGTAACTCATTTTTGTCTCCTAGTGTCCAACAGGAGCAGACAGTCGACATTTCCTAGCATGTGCCCCTTCCCCTCAAACCTGTAAATGATAAGCAGACATTGTCCCAGCATTCCTTTCTCCCCTAAACCACTCTTCCAGCATCAAGGCTGCTAGTCAAAGCCATAATATCCGAGTCATATTTAGGACTTCATATGTCTTTAAGCTGAAATTCATTTGATGGAAATACTTATCTTTAGTATTCTGATGTAAAATAGAAATCTCAGGTCATGTCAAAGATAAAACTTGATTGTGTGGTAGTAAAAAACACTATTTCCATTTGGACTCTTTCCATGACTGTCACATTTACTGTGTTATCTAAATAGATAAATAGATAGATATACATGGTTGCAGTTCATAAGGTGAAATGCTGAAAAGATAGAACATTCACATATATATGTAATATATATATATATATATATATATATATATATATATATATATATGTATGGTTCTACCTGACAACGTTGAAAGCTTAGAATGCCGACAATGAGAACACTGACGCCAGAAGATCGACAACTGAGAAGACCGACGGATGAAAACCCCGACGCTGAGAACACCGACATGGGAAAAGGCTGTGTAAGTATGCGGTAGTGATGGACGTTAGGGTGCGAGTCAGGTAAGTGTGCGATATTGACTGTCTCTAGGGATAGGGGTGGGTTAAGTGAGTTAGAGTTATGGTGCAGGTTAGGTAAGTGTGTGGTAGTGATAGTCTTTGGGTTAGGGGTGGGTTAAGTGAGTTAGGGTTAGGGCGCGGGTTAGGTGAGTGTGCGATAGTGATGGACCTTAGGGTTAGGGTTTGGGTTAAGGTTGTAGATAGTTGTGTATGTGAGGTTTAGTGTGGGTTTGTAAGGATTTTGGTGTGCTTGTGTTGTGTGTGTGCTTTTTGGACAGGGGATTTGTTTTGTTTGTTGATTGTCGGGATTATGGTGTGTCGGGCATGTGAGGTTTCGTGTTTGTGAACTGTCGGTTATGTGGTGTCAGTGATTTCGTTGTCAGTGTTGTGTTGGTGTTGTCAGGTAGATCCATATATATATATATATATATATATATATATATATATATATATATATATATATATATGTTGTCTGCTGTTGTCTTTTGGCTTTTTCCGGTTAGGGGTCGCCACAGCGGAACTCCGGTCTGCTAATGATTGGCAGTAGATTTTTACGAATGCCGAGGTGCCAGCTTAACGTTCAACCTTCAATGAAAACATGCCCATTTATGCAAACGGGAGAACCTCTTGCTGTGAGGCAACAACGATACCGCTGCACCACCGTGGATATATATTATACATATATATATATATATATATATATATACACACAAACATATACATAGATACACACAAACACACACACGTGCAGGCACATATATAATATGTGTGACTGCCATTCATAAAGTTGCATACTCAACAGCGAACATTTTTTTTCTTGGTTTTGACAGCTGACTGCTGCTGGGTTTGTGAGATCGCAGTAAAGCATGTACTGGAAATTTGCCCTTTCTCTGATGCTGCTGTTGTGTGATCTCAGGGTTGGTATATATAATTAGCAGAATTGCAGGGGGTTTAAAACAGTGTTTTTCCATGTATTTGTGACTTGGCCCCAGAAGAATGATGGTTTTTATTTACTCCTAAGAGCATTCGCTTTTTCACTAGGTAATTTTATATATATATATATATATATATATATATATATATATATATATATATATATATATATATATATATATATATATATATATATATATATATATATATATATATATCAGTTTCACAATAAAATATGTGAAATTGTGAAAGTTGGTGAAATGGAATGACCCCTACAATTGCAGCAAAAGCAAAGGCAACCCTTCCTCATGCATGGTCTGATGAACTGCAGCAGTCATTTCCCAGGTCTGTATTAGCAGATAGGATTGTGTTTACAGTATGGCAATTCCACTTTCTTCCATCTCTTTTCCCCCTTGTTCTGTCATTCATCAGGCCCCTCTTGATCAGTCATTCCTTTTCTTCCCCATCAGTGGGTCATCTAGAAGGGTTATTATACAGACAGCTATCAGGGGTGGTTTAAATTTTTTCATGCTTCCCTTATCCTCCTACATGCACCAAGTGAAGTGTGGAGGATGGTATGTGCAATGAAATTCAGCAAAGGGCATCCCCTCACCTCAGCAAATGGGCTTTCCTTTCAAGCAGCCCTGCTCCTCCTTTTGAAGTATAAGTGTCTGTTTTCCTCATCTCACCTAGGGGAATTGCACCATTCAATGTGCCCCAAATAGTACACTTGCCTTCCCACCCCTAGGAGCCACTGCCCATCACTATTAAACCTCCTTGCCTAACTCCTTCAGTGCCAGTACAACTAATTGTTGCCAGCCTCCGAATATTTGACCAACATCTATAACTACTTACTATCCACTGAGATCCCTTAATAGAATGTATAGATACCTAAGGCTATGTCATTTAATATGTTTTATATGTATATATGTTTGACTTTCTCTAATAATGTGAAAACATGATTTCCTTTTTTTTTCTTAATTCAATCTATTGTTTATATGGCTCTATGGATAATAAAGAATGTATGTATTTACTGTCTTCTTCTGTAATTGTAATAATTTCCTGTTTCTATTCTGTATGTACTGTTGGAGCTTTTCTCCCCAGACCTCTGCTGAAAATGGGTTCTTCTGACCTAGAGGGACCATCCCGGTAAACAAATGTCAAATAAATAAATAATTCAACCATGTTTCCCAGGACAAAGTTAGAGCCCCGACACACTCTTCCAAGGAGGCAGGCTGGCAGTGCCATTTTTAGCACAAAGGTTTTCCTTTCATGATTGCATGATGCATTGAAGGTTCATAAGCTATTTAGGTACAGTTCCAAGGATAGTGTGTTAAAATGTGGGTCAATATATTTAAAACTGAGAAAAATGACAATATATTCACTAGTTTAAGCACAAATTAGTAGTTTTCCTAACTGTCAATCATTTTAGACCAATCTCTGAAAGTACCTTTCCAAAGGTCTCTTTTCAAGAAGTATTCAACTGTCACTGTGGATTTTGGTCTGTAAAGATGACTTTGTAGCATCTGGACAAAATTCCCTTTGCATACTGAATTACCAAGTGGCAGTGTCATGCTATAATGAGCGGGGCACTCAGGGGCAGAATTCAGATAATCTAGACTTAAATGCAATGAAATGCTAAATAGTGGCCATTTCTTTAAACTGCCAATAAAAATAACACACTGCATGTTAGGCACCTAGTGAAGGAGTGACAGCAAATGGGATGTAATAGAAATCCTAATGCTGCAATGT
>NC_056745.1:853281068-853331068 GCF_019279795.1 Protopterus annectens
GGAGCAACCCAGATGTTAGTCATAGTTGCATGGGGAGAGCAGAGATGGACTATACATACATACATACATAAAATAAATAAATACACCTTTTCTTGTATCATATGAAGTATGCAGGAAAGAAATTGCAATCACAGTAGGATATCATCCACCTGGCATGAAAATAAATTTTTTAAATACTCATTCCCTGTCTTCACCAATCATTGCAGGCTTACTACAAAGCACCCCTTGGAGATGAGCACAGATCTTAATTATTGTCGCAATCCTGATGGTGATAGGCATGGCCCTTGGTGTTTTACTGATGACCCGTTCATTCCATGGGACTACTGCTTTATTTCCAAATGTAAGTATATTTACATTAAGCTTAATGAATGTGTACTTCAGTAACTATTAAAAAATGGTCGCCTTGTCTTAAAATGTGAGTGTCTAATGATGCGCTGTGCTGCAGGTACTGTGTAACACTCGGACTATGCAAACTGTGCAGTCAGATAGATATTAAGACTGTAGTCCATGTCAGGGGTTGGGGCAAAACTTGAAAGCACAATTCTTAGCATACTGCCTCTCTTTATGAACAGTTTTATTTTTTTTAGGTGTCATTAAAAAATACTTGTAGGACACCAGATAAATCAGTGGACATTGTTAACAATAAATATAGCCCACAGCAGTGCTCAACAGTTTTATTTTTCTAAATAAAAAGGGGGATCAGGACAGAGGGGTATGAGTACAGTGCAAATGCTACTTTTGCCTAACAACAATTTTACAGCTTACTTGAAATCCTAACCTGCTATTAGTTCTTCTGTTTCTGTAGTCTTACACATTATCTTCTCAGATAAGTTAAGATTATTAAATGTATGTGTGTGTGAAGATCATGAAGAAAATCCTCCTCACTCCTTGAATGTGACACTATAGTGCAGGAGCAGAAAGCCAAGGTACCACAGTTATTGGATCACAGTCTGTTAGCCAGTTGGGAGCATACCACCATGGTGACCCTCAGTCCTCAGAATGCACAATGAACTGCATAGTTGACTAGATGTATTTCAGCTCTGAAATTCAATAGACAAATATCTGACATTGTAGCATATGAGAAGGGTAGAATTTTAAACTAATATATGCAAACTCCTGCAGACAGTAATAGACATTGCATGATAAGCTTATTGAAATGTGCTATATAGCCATATATTCTGTGATGTCTTAATAATGGTGATGCTTTATTTTTGGCACCAGAGGGCACTGTCAGACCATTGGGTGATGAGTTCAGTTTTCTCATACTTCTTTTAAATTTTACAATTATCATGATTTAAAAAAAATACCCCCTCCCAAAAATACAGTTTAGGGGCTAATTATTTTGCAAGTATATCCACTGATGAAGCAATTCACTAAACTTTAAATTAAAACATGACCCGTGCCTGAACATGGAAGCAAAATTACATCCCACTAATCAGCATGTCATCTGACTTCCCTTCCTGCCATACGGTAACAAGGTCATGACTTGCCTATCCATTGACTTTTGTTAAGCATAGATGTGACTGATGTCATTACTTATCCAGGGATATCTGATCATTTACAGCAAGAGAATGCCAGCAGAAATGGATGCTCTGATCTTTATGAGCAGTTCTCTTTATTTTAGTTGTCATTAAAAAAATGCTTGTAGGACACCAGATAAATCTGTAGACATTAACAATAAGGTTTGCCACAGCAATGATCAACATTTTCATTTTTCTACATAAAAAAATGGATCAGAATGGGAATGAATACAGTGTAAATGCTACTTTTTCCAAAAATAATGGGTGGATTTGGAAAAAGTTATTGCATTAAAAAATGATCAATTATAGCAGAAAAGGTGTATGATGGGAGTGGGGTGTTTATGCCATAACCTGAGAGAGACATGTATCAAGCAAAAGAAGCTGCTTTCAGTGGGAAAGCAATGCATTTTCCCAGATATAAAACTCATTATGTCCATCATTGGTGGCAGACCATTAACTTGTAACCCAAATTCAAAATAAACATTACACTAGCAACCTTCAGTGATATAGGAAGATGAATCCCCACAATCTGTGTACAAATAGTATACCCCCGCAATTAATATGGCGGCATCTGATGTTGTAGAGCATTACAATAAGTTTCTAAAGTTTGACAAATTAGTCTTTCACTGAAGACAGATTTCTTGAGGCAATAGATAACATTTCCTCTGTGTGAAAAGAAGAGGGTTACAAACTATTTTTAAATAACTTTGCAATACCCATGGACAGCTTTGGGAAGACAAAAATGAAAAAAAAAAAAAACAATGTGTGTGGATACATCTCTCTCTCTCTCTCTATATATATATATATATATATATATATATATAGTGAGAGAGAGATATATACAGTGTGTGATGAATTTGTGCAGAAAGATACATACTAAAAGTGCCCATGTCTAAATCCTGACTGACACATTGAATCAAAATGTATCCTCTTCTGTTGCTTAAATGCAGGTCAGTGCTATTGGAACAAGAGAATGACTGATGGTTAATAGAAATCTGTAGGATTTGTTTTTGGACAGCCTTAGATTGTGTATGTATCTAGATGCGAATTTGGTATACTCCTGATCCAGAGAAAATCTTTTAACACATGGGCTTTGGATTTCACTTGCTTATCATTGGTTATTTTGATTCCTTGACTAATATTTAATATACAACTTGCTAGAACTTGTTAGCCTGGCTTGGTCTTTCACTAAAGTTTGGGCTTCATTTATAAGTAAACAATTATTTGGCTCTAGAAACATGAAATAAGCAAAGGATGTAATTTTATTTTGTTTGTGTCTGCCCTTTCTCTTTTAGCCATTTAGATCTGCCTTCTGCAGTTTTTGTTCTCTTCTTCCATTTTATGGACGACTTTGATTTCCTGTTATGAGAAGTCTGTAAGCCTGAAGTTTTCTGATCCATTTTCTTTTCAGCTTTTTAAACTTGGTGGCTTTTGTGTTTGCTACCTCTAGTCTAAATGTACCTTTGGAAGCCCATTGCCATCTTATCTCATCTACTTATTCTAGGCGTTTAAAGCCTATGTTATTCTCCATTTCCTATCACCCCACTCAGTTAGGCATGCTAACATATTCAGTGTTAATCCCTTCTTTCCAGCTTGCGTTTGAAAACTGTAACATCTGAGACTAGAGTACCAATCACTGGAGAGCTTGGGAACTACCTTTCAGGAATCACCTTGGGATTGGTACTTCTGTTTTGCTCCAGATGATAGAAGGAGCAGGGGGATATTATATTATTTCTGAAGACTGCTGCTATACTTTCAAATTTTTATTGCATTTTTCTGCGTTTTATCAATATAAAGTATATTTGCTTTTCCTTTGTCTAGCTGCTGTTAGTGTGCTTTGAAATCGCATTTTAAGTAATCACTGGTGTTTCCTTACTTTAATAGTGTATCTCACCGTTATATTTACTAAAAATGTTTTTCCTGTCACTGTTGCTGCTGTTACACGGTTTGTCTTTGAAATGTATTCTGTAGGGGTTTTCCAGCTAGTTGTTTAAGTTGTTTGTAGTTGCATTGCACCTGTGGAATTCTTTTTACTGTGTTTTTACATTAGGAGGATTGGGATCATTCCTCTAGGGGAAGGAGGTGTTTGTCTAGTCTAGGTCTATCTGAGCTGGGAAATTCACAAACAAGCTCTAGTTGTTTTAATGGCAAGAGGGCTCAGTAATACATTTTTTTTAGTTTTTCTAGTGATGGTATAAATTTGTCACATTTATGTAGAGCTGTTCACTGCACAGTTGCAGTCAGCAGTGCCCTGTACAGAAGCAAACACCTTGAAAGCAAAGTTTCCCTAGAGAACTGTTTATAAAACTATACCCTGTGAAGCAGTTAAGTATAGAGTAAAGGTATTCCTCACCGACAATCTTAGAGCAGCTAGTTTGTACATCAACTGGCTAAAACTTTATCCATCCCCATACAAATTTTTTTCAGGAAATGCCAAATTATCAAACCTACAGACATAGCAAAATCAAATCAACTGAACCTCAGTGTGTTACTGCTCAATGCCAGGAGTCTAAACAAAAAGCTACATACTCTCCAAGCCTTCTTCACCCTCAGAAGTAGAGACATTTGTGCAGTTACTGAGACATGCCTTTAAACCACAAAAAATACCCCACCAGTGCAAGGTTTCCACACAAGCCTTCCACACTTTTAGACCACTAGCTGCACAGACAGGGGCTAAAGGTGGAGGTGTCTTGACATACATCATTAGCAAGCATAGCTCTAGTTTGATACAATAGGATGATACTCTGGAGTTCCTATATGTGCATATCACCATAGGTAAAATTCTGTACCATATCCCAGCTATCTGTAGGTCACCCTCCATATCCCAAGAAATGCATAGCACATACTTAGACCTACTGGAGGCACTTACTATCTAACCAAACTCCCTACTCATGGGAGACCTTAATTACCTCTCTATAAACTGGGAATCCTCACAGCCGCAAATCTGCTGGCACAGAGATTCATGGACTTTGTAAATGCAAATGCCCTTTACCATTTAGTGCGTACTCTCACTAGAGGCTCAAACATACTGAAACTCATAGTCACAGATATGGGAGAATGCCCCCCCCCCCACCCATGTCATCTCTCTGGTATGGTCTAATCATAAAGCTGTCTCTTTTGATATCAAAATCAACTCTGTAACCCTAGTAAATCCAGTAACAGTTAGGAACTTTACAAAGGCATATTATTTTAAATGGAAGTTTGTTAAAATTAAATGTCCCTCCAAACCAGAGAACACAGCAGCCTATGCTATATTATTCACACAGACCCCATACAACCATGTCAGTGGCTGCATAAAGGCTACTATACCTACTAGTATTAAGCCCAAAACTATCCCAAAAACAAACCACACTGGTGACATCCCAAATTACACAGGATGTACAACAAAAGAAAAAAAAATCATGGCTAAAATCAGGAAGTATGACTCTCATAAAGATAAATACTCTCTCATCAAACTAAACAGGCAACTAAGATAGCTAATTAAGTCCAATAGAGCCATTTCCAAGGTTAAGATATCCTCCCAGGCAACAGACAACCATGAGGCCTTCTTCAGCTATGTCAGAAACCTCAAAGGCAGCAAACAGCAGCGTGCTGAACTACTGGTTAATGGTGCCATATTCACTGTGCTGGGTGATATAGCGAATCTGTTGGCTAACAAATTCACTTCCAACTTTACCCATCACTCACCCCAAGCAATACACCCCCAAGAAGTACCCTGAAATATAGCCCCCAACTATAAATAGAGAGAGTATGCCCTGGCTGCATTAGCTGAGGCCAAGAATACAGCCTCAGTGGGCCCTGATAATATCCTAGGATGCCTCCTAAATGGTCTAAAATATGACTTATCAGGGCCACTGGAGTCATCATTTTACTATAATCTCATAATAGGCATTTTGCCGTGAGAATAGAGGACTGAGGTGCTCATCCTCTTTCATAAGGGTATACAATTAACAGATTTCAGAAACTACAGACCCATTAGTCTGCTTGGTCTTATTTGCAAAGCCATGGAAAGAATTATCACAAAATGATCAACAAAGGTATTTCAGATCTCCAGACACTAGATCCTTCCCAGTTTGGCTTAGCCAAAAGAAGGTCATGCATACCGAACCTGGTGGGATTCTTTGTAAAAGTCACCAAGGCAATTGATGAAGGTAAAATGTGTGTACTGCCTACCTTGACCTGGCTAAGGCATTTGATACAATACCTCACTCGGACATTATTAACAAACTTATAGAATTAGGTATAAACTCCTATATAATGCACTAGATAGCCAGCTAGCTCATGGATAGGACCAAGGAGGTTAGGATGAGAAAGACCACCTCCGCAAAGAGGCTGGTCACCAGTGGAGCTCCTCAAGGCACCCTGCTGAGCCCAGTCCTCTTTGGCATCTACTTCTTGGAAGTCAGAGCCAAAGCCAATGTCAAATGCCTCTGGCTGACTACTTTCAAATATAATTGCAAACTGGGAGCAATCATAGAATTCCCCTGAGATGCAAACACCCTACAGGAAGTTCTAACGCATACAGATGACTGGCGCCAAAGCCATAGCTTAAGACTCAGTGTCAAGAAATGCAGTACATTTTGGGAAGTTGGCCATCCTGAGAAACTACATAATTGATAAAACACCCATAAGTATTGACCCACTCATCAGGCATCTGGGAACTCATGGAGACAGTAAGTAATCTAGCCTTCAATCAAAATTTGTCCAAGGTAGTAAGACAATCCTTCTATGTTGCTCAACTTATAAGCAAGGGCATGGCATCTAGGTCCAGGGAAGCCATCATTCCAATGTACTTGGCCCTCATCAGACCCAGCATAGATTGCAGTGCCCCCTTCAGTATGTACCTGACCAGACACATGCAGCAACTTGAGTATCCACAATGGTTCCTTACAAAAAGAATAAAGAACATAAACACAATAACCTCCGAGGATCACCTCAAAGCACTATCTCAATACTCAGTCTCCTACAGACTACTGAGAAGCGATCTATGCCTGGCTTACAGAGTATACTTGGGCACCTTCCTTAGAACTACTAGATCCAAAGACCTACATTTTACTTGTAACATAAATAGGACATGTTGGAGAGACAGATATGTATCTAATAAATTTCCCATTCTCTAGATTAGTATCTATATTCATGTGAAACAAAGTCCCCTCCTACTCTATTTAAGTGTAATTTGAAACATAGGGTGGAAAATCAGAAACTCATCCCTGACCTGGTGTCTGTGACTCTGAGGAATAGAAGCAGCCAGCTAATCATGTCATAACCAAAAATCACCCCTATACAAATGTCAGGAACATAAAACATATGGCTCATGTTGAGAATGTATGGCTACACTTATAAAGACCCTAGTGGACATTAACCTAGTATACACCTATTAACCAATGAACCTATAAAATCTAGCAGTTTTTATATCTTATCCATCCACCATGCATGACTAATTTTTCTAGGGACTCCTGCATGTCTTAAGGGACCCATTTCCCTTTCCTGGAGTGCTCTACCTCATGTCATCAGATATGCTTTCTCTCAAAAGCCACTTGCCTATCACAACTCATATGTCTGCTTTTTTTAGTGGGTAGTTGGGAATCCCTGAAAACCCTCTAGTATCACACAGGGCACCTGACCCTCAGACACACAACCTTGTCTCATCCCTTTTTTGGCAGAATCCTATTGGCTTAACTGATTTTTCATCCGCATCAACCTCCTTATTCCCATTTTGTACCCAGAGGTAGGCTATCACATCAATACTGACCATCACCTAGAGCCAACGTATCTCTCCATGAATGAGTTTTTTATTAATAGTTGCTTATCCCTATATTTTACTGTTACACTGCCTCCTGCTACTGTCACCAAATTGTTACAGGAAGTGCAGGTCTCATTTCTTTTACCTTAAGCATTTTTAGGAAAGATGAGACCAATTCAGAGTCTCAAAATCAAATGTTTTTATTAACTGCTAGATAAGCCAATGTGGAGTGAGACTAGCAAAAAAAAAAAAAAAAAAAAAAGAAAAAAGAAACACCTGCTGAACTTACAATTTCACAAAATATGAAAATGTAAAAAATACCTCCCATCTTCTGATAAAAGTGATTTATAGATAGGAAAATGTATTATACACTATCAGTCTTTTTCCAGATTGATAGAAATAGTGTTTTGAAAATATTTCTCATAATTTCATGTTAGACCAAAAAAGTTTTAACATTTTATTTATTTATTTATCTCCTGTCTAATACCAGACAGTTCTGTTGGCAATTGTTCTTTTTATATTGTGAGGGAGATTACTAGACTCTATCTTGTCCTTTTTGATGGAAAGTATTGAGTTGGGTGCCTGAATTCAGGCTATGAATCTTCAAAATTATATGAAAATAACAGCAAAGACACAATTTTGAAGCTCCATTTTTCTAGAAGTACTCACAAGACGCTGTCCAGTTCGATTCTCAGCTAAAGCGTCTTCTGCGTGGAGGCATGCATGAATGGGCATACCTTCGTTGAAGGTTGTGCATCAGGGCTGGCAACTCAGCACGTAAAAATCAACTACCAATCATTAGCAGACCGGAGTTCTGCTGTGGTGACCCCTAACCGGGAAAAGCCAAAAGACACAACAACAACTCACAGCAAGTCAAATCCTTTTGCTTATAATAATATTGCATTGCATTTTCCTGAAGGTAGACTGAGACACCAGAGCATGTATTTCGCCCATAAAGCACATATCATTCTCTGCCTCTTCTCTATCCCTATCTTCTTTCCATTATTTCTCCAATTGTCCCATGCCTACTTGAATGTTTCCATGGATAGCCTTCCTCCCACTCATTCTAGTTGTACATTCTCTGGGTTTACAACCTATTTAATGAAAGATTTTTTTCATATGTCCAAGGAAGAGTTACTCCATATAATTTGCTGCCTTCAACCTCTCCTTTCCACCTATCCTTCATGCTGCACATAACCCCTTCACTTTTTCCTGGTATGGTGATATGGATCTATATCACATCCCTCATTTCCTCTTATCTGTAGTGAAAGGTGCTGCAGGTTCACTAGTCTCTCAATGTATTTTTCCTTTTCATCCCATGATATTTCTGATGATACTCTTCTGGATTCTTTCTAGCACCATGGACACAAGCGCTCACTGTGAGACCTAACAAGAACTTGGTATTGTAGAATTATCAACTCATTAATTATGGAGCCCATCTCTCAGATGATACACCCCAGCATTCTGTTTACCACCACATATACCCTATCACTTTGTTGATGGTGATCCACACCTTCACTACTTCACACCAGGCTTGTAGTGGCCCAGGCACATTACTTTACCGAACCTTAGCTGCACACTTTCTGTCCACTTCATCTGACTTTCTAAATCCTTCCATAAACATTCTTCCTATCCACAGCCGTATACCTAGCTTTTTTCCATCAGCAGTGATGCTAACCTACTATATGTCTGGCAGATATGTCTACAAAAGTACACTGAAGAGTTTTGAATTAAGGGGAAACTCTGCTCTGGTAGGCCTTTTACTTATTCCAGACATTATTCCTCTCACGATAACCCTTTGTGGTCTAAACTTTAACTATGTGGAAATCCAAGTACTTTTTTATGTAGATTACTATAGTACTCATTAAAACATGGACCACTATGCTTTCTATGTCTAATGTCCAGCTAGATAGTCATAGCTAAGCACCCTTTCTTTATGGCCAGGCGGATACCATCTCATCTCAAACATCCTTAGGTAACTGGCTTATAGTTGATATCTCTCCATGCCATCTTCAGTTTGTTCTTGCCATGTTTCATATTTGTTTCAAGAAACAGTCTCCTATTACCAAATTTATTTGGATATACCTGGTCACCAGTGGGCCTTACAAATAATTTCCAGGGGATACAAACTTCAGTTTCTCTCCAAGTCAAAAAGAAAAGATGGATTACATCTGTACCAAACTACTAGGAACTTATAGTTGTACCCCACTCCACAGAAACTATGTCACAGAAATGATATATTATATATTTCTGTGGGGAAGACAAATGTGTTTTGCTGAAGACTGATCAATGTACCAAGAAAAGGCATAGTATGGATAACCAGAACCATTCCAGACTTATCAAGGCTAGGTAAGCACATTTGTAGGCATTTCCAAACTTCATAATGTTAATCCTACAAGCTCTTTTTGCCACTCCATGGACCTTAGTCTCTGCTGGTGATACTAAACTTCAAAGATGCCTGTTACCACATGACCATTTTCAAAGAACATCAGCAGTTCCTGAAGTCTGTGGTGGAGTTTAGCTACTGCACTCAGAGTTCTTATAAAATATCTGGCCTGAGTGATAGCACATCACTGGAGAAAAGCATCCATATCTACACATTCATGTACAATTGCTTTATTCAGGCAGAAACTCAAGGAGAGATGCAAATGGATTGTGATTTAACACTGGACTGCTTAAAGAGTGTGTGTTTCTCCCTCAAAAAGCAGTCCAACATGCATCTATATAAAACTGTGGTCTTGCCAGGAGTCCTGCTAGATAGCAATACAACTAATGGTTATTTTCCCCAGGAAAAGATAGTACACATTGACAGTACCCTTAAAGTTTCTGACTTGGAAAACAAAATGTTTTCTAATGCAGCTACATCTGTTAGGAGAGTTTCAGGGCCCCAGTGTTTCATGTGCAAAGAATCATAATTGCATTTGCATAAAGATAGGGCTATCCAGTGTCCTATCCCCTCTTTTATGTCCATGGTTCTTACAGAACAAACCTTGAACCAAGCCATTCATCCTCCTGTATTATTTCTGCACCTCCAAATAAAGAACAAAAAATTTTCATTTCTTAGATTTGAACAAGCAATGCTAACTAGATAGAACTACATCCAATAAATCAGAACAGTTGTTTGTCTCTTTTACAGAACATAAACATGGGCTGGTAGTGACAATACCAACTATTTATAGTTGGTTAGCACACTGTATAACCTTTTTCTACATTACTCATGAAAGCAGGCTGTAGAAAGCAGACCTTATTACACAAGGGGTACAGTGGCTACTACTGCTTTCATGAATTGGATTAGTTCCCAGCACATTTAAGAGGCAAAAGCCTCTCTCTCATCTCTGCTACTCTAAAAGGCATTCTATAGTCCTCATCTGAATGAACCAACCACCCTAACAGGGAAGGTCAGCTTTAGGAATCTTCATTTTGGAAAGGCTCTGCCAGTGATCTGTATGACTAGCATAGCATGTTGTCTAGCCATCATTGTAAATGTCTGAGTGTAATTACAGCTGTAATCCTGAATACCTCACTTTGTCCCCTCTATAGCATGATATGATTAAGGGCCAAGATGGCTACCATTCTTTCTTCTTCTCTCCTTATATGTTTCTCCTTGTCACCATATTCTCTTTGCTCAGATCCATTAAGAAGGCGTAGATTCTGCTGATCACACATTAAATTTGTGGGGCCGTTTTTACTGTTAGCCATAGATTGAACATAGCTTCTTCTATTAGTGGGCAGGAAAGGACTAAAAATGACAAAGATGTATGCCATCTATATACCAGTTATGTGAGAATTTCACCTGTGACATAATGCAAGTATATCCCTGGGAAAGGGATACATAGCTCTGAATGTTAGGTCAGATGTTGGACTCAGCCATTTGTAGATATACTTATTGTATTGACTGCAAGAGTGACCATATTTGAATACCTTTTATTATAATAAGTTCTCCACACAACAGTATTTTCTCAGTCCTAATCCCATGCACTACAGTACTATTAACAGCCACTTATGTGGCGATGAGTCAGTAGCATTGATAAAGTCCTTGTAGACCATGTCTCCCAGCATATCCTTGTGTTGTTTCCTGTAATCCAGTTGCAAAACTGATACAACGTTCTCTGACAGTCCTTCTGTCCAGGAATCCATGTAAACTGCTTTTCTGGAGATTGTTCTGTTTCAGAAAAATAACCAAGCTTTTCTTCAGAATTCTCTGTGTGACTTTCTGTACCACTGCTGTTAAACTAACACACCTGTTTTTTTTCCCTGTATTTCAATTCACAGACATTTCTGTACAAGCCAGTAATTTGTTGAAGGTTATAGTTAAGATATTTAGCAGCATATTGACCAGATTCATAAAGATACTGGGAAGCAGCAGATCTGGTTCTATTACTGTCGCCTCTCAAAGAGCAGTCATTTCTCTCTCTCCACTTCCTTACTGTTTATCTCGCTATTTATCCACTGCTCTTTCACCCTGCCTGGCTTTCCTTCCCAGCATGCCACCCTCCTCTTTCATTTCTTCAAGACTACTAAGGTGAAGTTTTCATCCACTACTTCTCCTCCATGCTAGTAATGACCACTAACAGATACAGGATCTGTATTTTTAAGTGCCTTCATCTGAAATTGCTGACACGGGCAACCTTCAAAGTTACTAAGCCACTCTTTTACTGTTTTTAGCCACTGTAATGTTTACATTTTATTTCTTAGCCAAGCTGTTCCCGGCTTTAGCAAAATCAAAGTTACTCATCCTGAGGAAGAAATTTTCTCTATAGCCATACAAAGTGAAAAAAAAATCTCAAGCAGACTTACCATTAACAACTTTCTTTACAAAATGCAAGTGTGTTCTCATACTTGCTACAAAATGGAAGTCTTGACACTTTTCAGCCTCATCAGTACTGACTCAATTTGCATAGAAAAAAAGTTAACTACAGCATAAAAACATAATATGCAGCCTCCATCTTTCTCTAGCTGTACTTCATCTCAGATATACCACACTGGAAAAGATAAGTGGTAGGAAGTAGAAAACTAATTTCAATCCCATGTGATTTCCTCAACAGCAATTTAGAAATGTAGCTAGTATACCAACAAGAGAGGGTTGTAGTAAAAAATGCTGAAAGCATCATAAAAGTTTAATCTACAGCTGCAGCAATGTCACATACTATATGATTTATTAGAAGTAATAAGGATGGCAGTCTATCCAGTGCTGATGTAAAATAAGGCAGTTACTTCTAAAGAATTTTGTTTATTTATTATTTGTTTAGTGGGAAAGTCAGACTTGAAACAAAGCCAATTTTCAGCAGAGGCCCAGGGAGAAACAGTCCAGGCACATGTCTTTGAAACGTGGGAGGAAACCGGAGCACCAGGAGGAAACCCACACAAATGCAGGGAGGACATGCAGATTCCACACAGAAGGCACTCCAGCCAAGAATCGAACTGGAAACCTCTTGCTGTGAGGTGACAATGCTACGGCTGCACCACTGTGCCAAATTTGATCAGTACTTCTAAATATATCCTCAATGTCATCCATGTGAAAGATAGACCACATGACAGTTAACAGTGCCATTCATTCAGTTCTGCTTATCCTAAATAAATGCAAGTTACTCACTTTTCATAAGGATAGATCTGTTCTGCTTGTTTTAACTAACTCTTTCTCTGGTAAGATCAGGACTGGCTCATATTTAGTTAGATCAACCAGTAAAGCTTCCAATGCTACTGAGGCTCTGGGTCTACTTTACTTGATCGACATCTCAAATGTTTGACTTTAATATGGCTGAGACCATATGATCAAAAATACAAAAAACAAAATAAAAACTAAATGTGTCTAGCAGGGGGGCAAGCCCCACTGCATCCCCCAATCCCACTACTTAAATATACCAACTCCGAGATCGCACTACATTGCGGAAAAGGGAAATCTTCCCATTCCGCACTGTATGGAGATCTCCATTAAGAGTCACTGAACTTTTAAAAGCTTGACCATATGGTCTTGGCCGTATGAAAAAAATCTCCACCCCTACTCATTATATTCTCTGCCTAAAATCTCTACCTGTATATCCCAGACACATGGTAGTTGGGGTCAGAAAGCAAATTGTCAAAGCAACTATACAAGTCCTGAAAGTAGGAAATGAAACGTGTCCACTGCAACATTGTAATTTCCTTCACCCACTAAGTTGGCTAGAGTTACCTAACTTCCTCACGTATACCCAACTTGTCCAAGCACACAAACTCATTCACAATTTCTCACTGCCCCTTCCTAGCTAATACCTTTGAAATGCACAAACCAGATCGACTCCTAAGATCCAATTCCCAAATCTAATTAAATTGCATAAACCCACTCACCCAGCTGGGAATCATCTGATATCCTTCTGTCTAGCATGCCTCTGGAATTCCCTTCCTTCTCCCATCTGCACCATTAGCAGTCTCTCCTTGTTTAAAGCCTCACTGCACTCACACCTTACTTCACAATTTTAGTGCTTCTGTTCCCATCCTACCTAAGTCTTACTACACTTTCTTCCTAGACTCCCAAACCTCTTTTGTGCCTTTCACTGCCTCGTATAGTTCTATATCCCCAGAGATATATTTGACCAACTACTAAAATAGTTACCTTACATTACTATTTCAGAAAAAATGCATTTTTTTATTTCTGCTTTTATTTGAATTAATCTGATGTATTTTGTAAATTAAAAAAAATTGATTTTTATTATCATATTTACTTCTGTAATCTGAAATGTTTATTTGAAATGTGTACTATGGACTTGTATTTTTCTGTACTATGTATTCATATTTTTCTGGAGCTTTTCTTCCTAGGACACCATTGAAAGTGGGCTCCTTGTGGCCCAATGGACTATCCTGGAAAACAAACTGCAAATAAATAAATAAAATAAGTGAGTTTTACTGCTAAGGCTCTTGTATCCTGATTCTAGAAGGCACAATGAGTAATATGTGTGCAGTCTCAGCATATGTTGTCTTAGTCTGATCTTGTGACAGTATGAGTGAGTTTAAGGCCTGCTTGGCAACCTTCTATACAAATGAGAGGGTGGCCTCCAGGCTGTACATATAATTACACCCCTCACAAATCATGTCATGTTGGCCCAGTAGTAGCTGATTGTCAGTGATCTTTAGGTAGTTCCTAAAATGTCTCAGATTACCAAGGTTAATGTGGCTGGCAGCAAAAAGGATAGAGGTAGTCTAGGCTTCCATGTTTGCAAGATGGGTTAACTTAGCAAGCGTATGAATGATATACTTGAACCAATTTAGTGGGTAGGCAGAGAAGATATCTTGGGGAGATAAATCATGCAGTAAAGGAGATAAAATAGGTGAGGCAAAGATGTGCTGGCAGTGATGCATCAACTTCTTGAACTTCCAGGAAAAATGCAATACAGTCCGAGAGTAGCACAGCGCTATAGCTTGCTACAGACATACACATACTCAGTATAATATTATAATATAAACTCTGAAGTAGCGTAAGTTCAGTGCTGTTAGATCTTAGAGTAATTAATACTCAAAAAGAGATTTGTACAATGCATAATTACTATAGTAAGAGAGCAATAAATTAATTTTGTTTAAAACAATAGAATGGCTGCTAAACAAGTAGTAAAAGTGACAGACAGTATACTCTAGAGAAGGAGGTTCAAATGCTACTAAGAATATAACTGGAGTTTGGCTGTAATGCCATACATATACACATCAAAGCTTGATTGAAAGTAATAGAGTGGAGACATTGGCTTAGATGCTGCAAACACACTCTTAGACAATACACTTAGAGTCCTCATAATGATTTCTTTCAAGCTTTATTAAACTCTGGCACCAAGTGCTTGGATGCAAATGAAAGCAGCAGCAATGACCAGCCTAATTACAAAGGAAATGAAGCTGTCACTCACTCAATAGCTATGACTTGCTCTAAGAACAGTAAGGAGTTATCAACAATAATTTGAGTAACAGACCTCTAGGCAAAATTATATATATATATATATATATATATATATATATATATATATATATATATATATAAACAAAAGGTTGAGATCCCTCATCAAAACCTCTAAAGCCAGCTATGAAGGCAGAATTGTGACAGACACTAAAAACAACCACAAAGCTGTCTATAGTTATATTAAGAATCTTCACGGCAATACCCAGGTTTGTTCTGAGTTACTACACAATGGTACCTCCTATACTAAGCCAACAGATATTGCCAGCATACTGGCCGACAGATTCAGTGCCAACTTTACCCCTCTCTCCCCCCAAAAGGACCAATCAAAATACCAGAGGAATACCAGGCATCCAACATTACTGTAGCAGGTTAAAGTTGCATTGTCCAAGGCCAAGAATACAGCTTCCATGGGACCCGACAATATCCCTGGATGTGTTCTACAGGAACTACAAAGTGAGCTGGTACCACATTTGTGTGCCCTGTTCAATCATAGCCGCACCTCAGGCTTTGTCCCTACTGAATGGCGCACTACTACAGTCATCCTTCTTCATAAAGGAGGAGTGACTAAAGACCCTGGAAATTATTGCCCCATTAGCCTGATGAGTCTGATATGTAAGCCTATGGAGTGCATCATCATGGACCTAATTAACAAGGATATAGGGAATCTCCAAATTCTAGATCCCACACAATTTGGTTTTGTGAAAGGTAGATCATGCCTGCTCAACCTGGTTGACTTCTTTGAGTCAGTCACCAGAGCTGTGGATGAGGGCAAGGCAGTTCATACAGCCTACCTCGATCTGGCCAAGGCTTTTTATACCATTCCCCACTCAGGAATTATTGATAACCTCACCAAAATAGCCATCAACCCCTATATCACAAATTGGCTCACAGAGAGAACCCACAGTGTGAAAGTAGCAATCTCCAAGTCAAACTGCCGACCAGTCACAAGTGGAGTTCCACAGAGATCAGTCCTGGGTCCTCTCCTGTTTGGCATCTACTTCTCAGAAGTCCAGACCAACAAAGAGGGACTCTGGCTGACCAAGTTTGCAGACAACTGCAAGCTGGGAGCCATTATTAACTTCCCAAGTGATGTAGATATCCTACAGAAAGGCCTCAATGAGACCAATGACTGGTGTTGAAACCATAGCCTTAAGCTTAATGTCAAAAAATGCATCATCATCTGAGAACTGAAGTCACCAAATAATGACATACATTTGAGTTTTGGACTTTAAATCCTTCAGAACATGTGTGTTAACACAAACCCTGTTACTCTAGCAACTTTCTAAGATTATAAGAGCAATATTTAAAATCTGTCCTTATTTTTGGGTCTTTGCCTCCTATTTTGTCAGGCACTGTCCAGATTTCTTGCACTAAGAGGTTGAGAGGTATGCAACACAGTGATAGGAAAAAAAGAAAGGATAGCATATAAAGCAGAAACAAAGTAATGGTCTGACATTCATCTTGAAAAAATTATAATTTTAAGTCAAATATTTGCCAAAAAGGAAAGAAGATCCAACAGTAACATGGGGCTGTTGGAAGGGTGACCAACTAGAACCACAGCTGAAGAGATCTGGAGATAGGGACTTTAGGCACAGAGGATAATGGGGTGAGGACTCTGTTACCTGAAAAAGTTTTAAGATCTGAGCTGACCTGCCAACCTTTATCCTACAGTTAAAGAAATTGAAACTCCTAAAATCAGCCTGCTATATGTCTATTCTCTCCTCTGTATAAACAATATAAGTATCCATAAAGTACAAACAGATCAATTCATTTTACCTCACTTATAATATAAGTTACAAATTTAATATATGATATATTTGCAGGCATGTTATTAGAAAAAAAAATTAAAAAAATAAAGATTACATTTTCATTGAGTTGGTGGTGGCTCGGGTGAATGTAAAAGTTCCCAGGATGCCTATCAAAAAGAGTAGGGATCCTTTATTTAGATATAAAAATAACTCTTAGTTACAAAATATCCACATATTTACAAATATTTACAAATGTAAAACTATATAGACATATAAATCTGTTAATAGAATCACATTGAATTTTCATCCCTATTAGATCCTCACTCCTTTTTACATAATGGTCATCTGATTTTACTTAATATCGTTGCTAAAATCCATTTACTATTAAACATATTTCATTTATTCTTTCATTCCATATAACCCATATAACATAAAAAATATTCTTTTAACATATTTTATAATATCCCTATTTAATCACATCCATGTTTATTTTATCCACTTCTTTTATGTATGCAAAAAAACTTCTTTACATAGTTTTTCCCATATTTTTTTTGTCATTTACATATCAAAAACACATGTTCCATAGTTTCTTCATCTTGACAATGTAAACATATTCTATTGTTTTTCTTCTTATATGGCATATTTATTTTACTGGCAATTTATCTAATTCCAGTCTCCACAAAAAAACTTGATATTCTACTTTCTGATTGCACCACTGCTTCTTTTTTATAGATTTATTTTCTTCACCTGTTAGATTTTTATATGGTTTTACATAGTAATGTTTTATCATTATATTAATTTTTATTTTCCACAAAAATACTTTTTTTCTTGGTAACATTCTATTTCTTCATTTATGCCGTTTTACTCTTTTATTCTTTTTTACCATACCCCAGAACTTATCATACATATATTTTTACAAGTTTACTACTATTCTCTCATCTTTTTCATTTATCCACTGTTAACGCTTTGTACAAATTTAATGAAGAAATATATACCACTGGGTTAATTAACCCTAAGCCTACTTCTTTTTTATTTACATACAAAACTCCTCTTTTTACTGGGTTGAATCTAGAACCCTAGATAAATGAAAAAATATCTGCAATAATTCCATTTCAAATATTTTTGGCAACATAAATACACTTGTTAAATATGCTATTTTTCCCATTAGTTGTTGTTCTTCTTTCGGCTTTTCCCGGTTAGGGTTCACCACAGCGGAACTCCTGTCCGCTAATTATTGGCAGTAGATTTTTATGGTGCCAAGGTGCCAGCTCAACGCCCAACCTTCAACAAAGGCATGCCCATTTACGCATGTCTTTTTAGTACTGAATTTAAAAATCCTTTTTTCTAAATGATAATTTATATGTTCTCCAGAAAAGACAGATTTGTTTTATTTCTTCTATTCTTTTTTTTCCTATTGTATTCTACATCTTTATTTCCATATTTTATACCTAACACAGAAATTTCATTCACTGAAAATATATATCCCCCTATCTTTACTACATCTCCTAAACCTTTGCTTTTTCTTTATTTAAAGCCATCCTTATCACCTCTAGACGATCATTCATGCAAAAGTTTAGTTCTTTAATTATTATAGTGTCATTTGCATATGTTAACAGAACTGGAATTCTTAACCCTTCAGGTGTTATATACCCTGCCTCCTTCATTTCGTAATTTATTTCACATGTATAACTAATGCAGAGTATACAACTCATTGGACGTCCCTTTCTTATACCACTCTTTGTATGTACCTCTTGGGTTAATCAGCAAGTATTTTTACTTTATTATTAGTATATGCTGACATACATAATTTCCTAACTTTCTCACTTATATTCTTTCATTATTGCCCATAACATTTTATGTCCAATTTTGTCAAATGCCTTACTAACGTCTCCTATCAAGATTTTCCTTCTTCTTTTCTATTCATATTACCATCCACAATTTCTCTATTATTAATAAATTTTGACATACCTTTCCATCCAGGCTATATATACTATCTTCCATAATATTTTCTGTTTTAGTTTCTAATCTCTTTTGTATTACTTTCATAAAGATCTTATCATCATTATTATTCAGTATTATTGGTCTGCATTTTTAATTGTCCCTTATCTTCCTTTTTTCATATGAAATTAAGTATTCCACTACATAATTTGCGTACATAAAACCTTTATTTAGTCATTCATTCAAAATCTTTAAAAAAATTTGTTGCCAATCCCTTAAAATTTTACACATTTTATACCCTATTCCATCCGATTCTGCAGCTGAATCTGTATTTACTTGTCTAAATGCTTTATCTAGCTCATTTAAGGAACTCACCTTTTCCAACTCTTCATTCTGTTTTACTGTTTCACTTTTTTACTTTGCATGTTTTTTTACCACCTTTTTTTCTTTAGATATTTCTAGTACATATTGTACTACACTATTCATAATCTTTTCTTGAGTTCTTTCTATTTCTCCTTTTACATTTTTTATTTCTGTCAAAAAACTGCCATCTTCCGGGTCTGTGTTCACCTATTGAATGGGCCATTCATCGAACACTAATCATCAAAACTTCTTTATTCAAAAGGCCATATCCTCATAAAGACTTACATAAAATGATGATAATTTGCCAACATAAAAGAAGCAGGACATAGCACTTCTCAGTAACTTAGGTATAAGGAAACTTGCCCTTTCCTCACTGTAGTGTGATCTCGGAGTTGGTATATATAATTAGCTGGGGATGTGGGAGTGCAGCCCTCACAAGAGGACTATTCTGTGAACACTGGACACTCCTTATATGAGGGGCTATGTCCCCATACCCCCTCTTTAAGTAAATCATCCTGCAACCCTCGCGACTGAATGGTTGTAATTATGCATCCATCGTTTACTCACTCATTTCCATCAAACAGATTTCTTTGAAAATTTTCTGCAGAATCCTCACACATTCTCTAGTCTTGTTATTTGCTTTCTCCTCCATTTCTTTCACCACTCCATCATCTCCTTCTCTCTCTATCTGCCTCCCTGTTTCTCTGGCTGCCTCTGCACCTGGAACAGAAACAGAAAGTGCTCCTCGAACAGTGATGAGTAGGAGAAGTTCCCCAATCCCATGGTCAAATTTCCCCCCAATAGTAGAAAAAACACCTCAGATCTCCCTCCAAAAAAAGAGGTGACTAACCTAGTGGGAATAACATGTGTAGCAAAGAATAAATAAATAAAATAAAACACAATTTCAAGTAGATTAATCAAGGAAACGTAAATCAGAAAATAAGTTTCGTTTAATTTTTAAAATACTACAAGGAAACCATTTAAGCAGAACACAAAGACATTAGTTAAAAAAATGACAGGTAAAAATGAATGATGGGAATAAATATAAAAAAGTGTTATATTTGCTAGCAAATCAAGCATCTACTTTTCACTAATGAAAAACATCATAACTAAGTAAAATAACAGCAATATCAAAAAGCCTATAATCTAAGAAGTAAACATAAACATATGGTATTATAATAATATGCATTTTTGTTTGTGGATTTCACATTATATCGACATTACTCATGTCTGGTTTAAAGGATGGTCATTTGAGTAAAGACTTAAAAAAGAGTAATGGGTATTCAGAAGCCATATTATATCCCATGTATCACCATTACTGGAGCTTTAAGATATTACACAGTGAATACCTTAGTTGTGCTGTGTCCTTCTTGCAAGTTTTGTTTATTTTTTATAAATGTTTTTGTTGTGAATTTTTTTAGCTTGCATACCTAAGGTTCAGTATTTTATGTAAAGTCATGTAATTGTGCTGCATATTTGTTGACAACAAAAGTCACCTGTTGACTGAAGACATATGACATGAATTTCAATGCACAAACTGCAGTTTTCTGTAATTTTCACTGAACTGTTCATTTTTCACACCAAATATATGATTACAAATACTGCAGAATATATAATCACTGCATTAAACATATATTCAGCTGAAAGGTATGTGAAATGATTCCAGAGATGTTTGATCTTCAGCAACAGACACATGCAAAGTATGTAGTACTAATTCAAATATAAGTTTTCCAATTTTCTGGTTCACTTTAAAGCCTTATTAAGTAATGTTTCCTAGTAGCTATGATGCATTAGGAAAACGTCAGCATTAGGATAATGAAAGAAAATGGATGGGAATATGTTTTCCATGGCCCTAACACTGTCACTATCCCAGCAAGCACTGCTATTGGCAGCAACTTTAATTAGATCATGAAAATGACCCTGAAAATGAATGAAGATAATATGTGCCATGTGACATTCTTTTTGTCATTAGTCAGAAATAATCATAATTCACTGCTCTCTTTTGGCCAGCACCTGTCATCAAAAGAGACAGACATCTGCAGAGAGCTACTATAGCAAAACATGAGTGAAACTGGAGAGTAAGTAGACGTGCAATTTAAAATTGTGATTTTTTTTTTTTTAAGTACAAAGTGAAGAATACTAGTTTCTCAGTTTATCACCCTAAACCATTGACTTTTAAGGCATTGCCTTATTGAAATAACTTCTGAGATGCCAGAAGAAGAATGGCAGATGAATGGGAAGTCAGTCGAGGTGAATCTTCATTGTAGTTTTGGTTCTTATAAAACCTTAATGGAAAATCTTATATACTAAAAAGAATCTGGCAGTTATTGCAATATTTCTGGACAGGGCAAAGTTTAGTATTTTATATTTAATTCTCGGTGAAAAAACATAGCTAGACCATGTTAAAAATGAGAAGCAAAATCTTAACACTTGGTGTTGATTTTAGACAAAAGAACCAGTCATTGAAGTTATAAGACAGAGACCAACAGACAGTCAGTCAGACAAACAGAAACTGCTAATGAGAAAAAAAAGAGAAAGGTGAAATCCACATGTACTATGTCCTGGCTTACTCTCTGGGTTATTATGTTTACTAAGCATAAAAACTTAAATACTCAAGCTTATTTTAGGATTGATTTGACATGTAATATAAAAGCAACCATGTAACATACAAATTTGATTAAAGAGGAAATATTTAACTGACTCATGGGGTGAGCATAATGCTCTTGTTATAAAATGCTTTTATGTTTATTCTCAGGGGGCATTTTGCTAGATGGTTTTGACAAGTGTGGCACAGAGCAGTATCCAAAGGCCTTGTCGGTATTATTGCAAATGCAAGCAAGGTTGACTGTATCACTATTCTGAAATTTTGCAAAAAAAAACATACTTTGGGAAGGAAAAGCTAGTCATTTTTTTCTTTTGTTTTGCATGACAGCACTAGGCCATCTGATACCATAATTACTCTGTATCAGATGGGCCATGTGTTTTCAGCTTGTTAGGTTTCTAGTTTCACATCTGGCTACTCTTCATTGTACTTTCAGGCAAATTCATTTCTTTCTTTGAAAGTCTCAGCAGCACTAGTTACCCATGTTTAGTTCCATGGTAGATATGTAGCAGCCATTTCAAAAGTGGGTCAACTTGCAGAGCTAAAGCAGGAGATTTGGTAACCTGTATAATAATAATTTTTAATGTCTCAAGGTGATCACATAATGACAGCTTATAATCTTTCAATTTTTTTAAAGAATAGTTTGACCATTTACAAGTTGTGGTGAGCTAATGGTATTTTGGTCACTTAATAGTCAGCTTCTAAGGTGTTTATAATTATTCATCTTTCTTGTTTTGTAAAGACAGTTACATTAACCACATGAAAAAACAGGACTGATACATAGCTTACATGTTGTCTATTAAGCAGTTACAATTACATCACTTAAATACAGCTATAAAACTGTTATAGTTTTCTTTTTTCTTTGTTTTTCACCCCTAAAGGTTGGAGCTCCCAGCACTTGTCTCCTTTGTCCAAGTCTTGCTGCAAGACTAGATTCTTACAACTGCATAATAATGAAACTTCAGAAGGTATTTTCAGCAAATGCTTAAAGCTGCAACTCTAACCACTACACTATCTTGGCTTACTACTTTAACCCACAAACACATACCCACACACATACATTCACCAGAACTGAGATTAGAACTCCTATCTATCTAGTTATTTGTACTATAGTGTTATGCAGTTATTGCACGCACCACGGATATCCTGAAAACAAACATGGTCTGCTAATAAAGTTGTGCTATTACAGCTAATTACTTATACTGGCAATCATATGCTTAATCAAGATATGATTCAGCAGTGAAACACTTCAAAAAAAGTTGCTAACTTACCTCAAGGGTGAGCATCCTATGGATATATTAGATTAAGTAAGAGGGCGCCTGGGGGGGGGGGGGGTGGTGTGCCTTGCCAAGCCAATAGCCCAGGACTTAACATTTACACTATGTACTTCTTGACTTTTACAGAAATGATCCATTGATAAATTGCAGCAAGATAATATGCTGCATTCATTTATGACTTTTATTTCTTCCTGTTTATTTCCATATTTGTTTTACCAATGAGATAAGAAATAGCAGTCATATATTTGGTTAGTTAGAAAAATGAACACTTTTTCTTGTTGTAAATAAAAGCAAATGCTCAGAAAGGTGAACACTATCCTAATGTGTTTTAGCCTACTGGTTGCTTTCTGTGCCAAATCATACTGCAGCACAGCAGGAAATTTACCGGTACCCTGCTGTGTGTGTGTGTGTGTGTGTGTGTGTGTGTGTGTGTGTGTGTGTGTGTGTGTGTGTATCTATATATATATATATCTGCAAATGGTCTTGTACATATATTTAATTACATTTTGTATAGATCTTTTAGTCAAAGGTTCAGAAGTTCAGATATGTGGAGTTTAGGTAATTTGAAATGCTGCACAGTATAGGCCCAAAACTGTAGACTACTATTTTACAAGCCCTGCTGCAGACTTCATATCACAGCCAATACACACATTGAATCTTTTACCGACGGTCCCTATAAAAAAAAATCAAGTTCATCTCTTGATCTCACACAGGGAAGGATGATATGCTTTGAAGGAAATACTCTGTCTTTGGTCACTGCACTATATGAGTATCCAATGAACCAGTCAGTCACTCACAGGTGATTGTGTCACTGGAAAATACATGGGTGTGCCTTGTTCTTGTGGAGATGTGAACCGAAGGTTCAGACTGAACGGCTGTATAACTGATATAAGTTAGTCAACCTAATGACGCCAAATTTGCCTATTTTGAATTAAAAGGACATTGTGTTCCATTAGAGAACAAAGAAAAATGAGTTCTGGGAAGAAAATACTTCTACTTATGTTGTACAATTTAGTCACAAGCATTAAAGAAGTATGAACAGTTGCTTTCCTTTTTGATTAAAAGGCAAGATATTGCTTGCCTACCAAAACTTGCCAGCAAATGAAAGGGCTGAAAAGATATAAATAATGTGAATTTATTTTAAATGGAGCTGGAGGTTTGGTTCTATTTGAAGGAGTTTGCTGGGGGCATATAAGTTGTTTAAATAGTAAAGACGAGCAAAACAAATAACATCAAGCCTGTGTAACTCCACTTAAGTTGTCAAAGATGTAGTTTTCTCTATGCTGGATTTGGTATAAGGAGCAGTTATCCATTTTTTTAACAAAAGCATCACAAAAAACTGAAATAGCAGAGGGAAACAGTGACACAAAGTGGTATGTGATCCCACAAACATTTCAAATTGGAAAGTATTCATATAAAGACACTGTAGGGAGTAATTTTACTCTAGGATATCCTGTATACAGGGTATTTTGGCTGAGCTGCAATGGGTATTTAACAGAAAGAGGAAGAGGGTTACATTTTAATAAAGTCTAGCCTAATGTAGGAGATACTGGGGATATAAAACAGTAGTTACTACTGTTGGGATTTTTCTGTGGATGGCTCATTTCCACAGACTGAAAGTTAAAAATCAACTCACCATGGGCTTACTAAATATTATTTGAAGTATCATGAAGACCGGTGATTATAGGGCTGGGAAGAAAGAATGTAAAAAAAAATATATTTGATCCACTCAATGATTTAACTCTAAAATCACAAGATCATTGGGATGAGAACTGGAACTCCTCGCCTAAGCATGGTACTAAAATTCTTGAATTCCAAACAACAAATTGTCAAGTCACATAGAGGAGAAATGAGACCCAGGAAAAGCATAAGAACACAATTCCAAAAGAAATCAAAAGCACAAAAAAGCATTGCTACATAAAAGAAGACAGATAAGATGCCAGGAAAATGGGCAGATAAATCTTCAACAGAGAGTAATGCTTAGACAACTGTCCTAGAAACAAAAAGTGGGTTATTGATAAAACAGTATGCTTTAATCCAGCCATAGAATATGGTACTTGAAGAACAAAAAAAAAAATCAGAGTGACACTTTTAGTACAAAAAAAATGAATCAGATATGAAATAGCAATCAGATGTGATGGATTACAAGAAGAATCCAGTAACATGAAACAAGAATTGAACCAGCTGTCAGAGGTGTATGCCGGTTTCAATGCAAAAAGTTACAAGAAGGCTTCAAAAAATGAAAAAGAAATGAAGACTTAGTTGATAAGATGCTGGATTGTGAGTGCAGGACCAGACAGAAAAACTAAGATTTTTGTACAAATCAGAACGTTCTAAAGCCCATAATGCCCATTATGTGCTACATCAGTGCATTTAGAACACAATATGCCAAACCTGTAAGTATTTCAGCAGATTTTAGGGTTTCCTTTGAATTAATTACACAGACGTTTGAGGAGGTTGTAAGAGAAAGCATACCCAAGACTAGTTACAAAATTTGTAAATACAAAAGATAAAGAGAAATTGTTGTTAGGAGTTAGAAGAATAAAGAAAGTAGAAGAAGGTGATACATTGATCAAGAGCTTTTTAGATCTGTCAAAGGAGATTATATATATCTGAAACAGTTTTTGACTCTATACTGAAGAGCAAAAAAAGAAATGAAATACAATATAAAAAGCTCCTCTGCTCCCCTAGAGGTGAAAAGAAAAAAACATTTCATCTTTCCTTTTAAACTGTAATCACATTTTGCCATAAATGAAGCAAACAGGTTATACAGCTTATGCTACACAAGAGTGCTAAAGTGCTTCAACTCTCTGTAATAAATAAAGCTCTTCTTTTCACTTAAACTGTAGCAAACTGCTGCATTTGCAGCAAACAGCTTCTACAATTTATTCCAGACACAGAGTTATTAAGCACTTCAGTTCTAAAAAAAGTCTGTTTTTATCCATTTAAATTCAGTCAAACAGCTTGCTGCAGTTTATTCCACACAGCTATACCTAAAGCACTTCAGTTCTCTGTACTTAAAAAATAAAAATCTCTTCTTTCCTTTTAAACCATAGTAAACTGCTTGCTACAATGTAGCAAATTGCAGTTTATGCTACACACATACCTCCCAACTGTACCGAATTACTCCTTTTTTACAGAATTCTGGGGTCCAAATAATGAAGTGCCACGATTTCCGAGTGGCACCCTTTCATTTCCGATTTTTTTTTCCAGGTTTTAAATTTTTCATGCTTTTTGAACTGACTGCAGCTTGGCCTATACCAAATTACTCATGTTCTACCGAGTTCTGGGGTCCAAATAATAGGGTGCCATGATTCCCAAGTGCCACCCCTTCATTTCCAATTTTTATTTCCAGGTTTTAAATTTTTCACGCTTTTTGAACTGACGTCAGCTTGTCCTTATGGTATGTGCGTATTATTCAGCTGCACGGACGGAGTTATCTGACTGCTTTTAAGGTATCTGTTTGTTCACATCAATGGAGTGTGTGTGTGTGTGTGTGTGTGTGTGTGTGTGTGTGTGTGTGTGTGTGTGTGTGTGTGTGTGTGTGTGAAAATGCCCCTGAGTGAATACACCTGGTGACTAGAGGTATTCAGACTCAAACCCTGTACCTTGAGTACAGGTAAAAAATTCTAAATTGCCTAGTCACCACCACTTGTGAATGTATGCCTCATATTTTGGGTTTCAGGATTTTTGGGGCAAATCACTTCTTCTTTCGGCTTTTTCCAGATCGCTTGTCTGCTTATGATTGGCAGGAGTTTTACAATGTCGAGTTGCCAGCCCGGCACACTTCCTTCCACAGAAGGCACACACATGTACGCACTCATGCCTAGGGCCAATATAGAGTGTCCAATGCACCTACAGCATGTCTTTCGGATGTGAGAAGAAACTGAAGCACCTGAAGTAAACCCACACGACCACAGGGAGGACATGCAGACTCCACCCAGAAGGCACCTCACTGAATTCACTAAATAATGTCAGGCATTTGAAATTCAGAGTTCATATTCTTCAGAAAATAAATGGTAACACAAAACCTTTTATTCTAGCAGTTTTTTAAGTTTCAGTCTTCATGTCTTTTGGGAAGCTGCTGATTTGCCATAGTGGTATGTTGCTCTGACTGTAGTGCACAAGGTCCTGGGTTCAAGACTTGCCAGTGAAATGTATGGTGGTAACACATTTTATTCTAGCAGATTACCAGAATTATACAAGCAATGTTTTTGGCCTTTTGCCCCCCCCCAAAAAAAAAAACTGAAATTGAAAATAAGTCCAAGAAGCTGTGCAAGATGCCTACAGTCATTATATATATATATATATATATATATATATATATATATATATATATATATATATATATATATATATATATATATATATTTATTTATTGTGTGTGTGGGAGTAGACTTTTATGATGGAAATGTTCTGAATTGAGCTCTTTTGTGAAAAATATTCTTTACTGTCAACTGGAATTGCTGAATGGTTGAAAAGTATATTCCTGCATGCAGAAAAACACAAGATTTTTTAGGATTGTTTTATCCAGTTAAATTATATGTTTGCTTATCCAAACAGTTTGTTTATCTAAACTACCCTAGGTCCCAGTTAGTTTGGATAATCGGCTCTCTACTGTATAAGGACAATGCTACATAAATAAGATAGGTTGCATCATTCAAGCTGCATGGGCATGTCAGTATTCAGCCTAATCACAATATGCCTCTGCTTTTGCTTTACAACTCTCTACATTAACTGCATTAATTCATTTTTTATTAATGGGATGTAGAGGTGATCAGTCAACCTTTATCAATGATGATCCAAGCCAAAGGCAATATTAAATTTAAAACTGTACAGATTATACAGTTCAGTATGTTTACAGTGACATTACAGATCCTTTAAATGCAAATCAATAATAGAGGCATGCATTAATAACACAGGGTGATATATATTATTAGGCTCACCAAACCGGTATATAAACAGGTGTGCATCATTACAGGTAATATGTACTAAAAGTACGGTATCATATTCAGCATGAAAGCAGTATATATAAGTAGTAATTACTGTATGTAAGTAAGAACATGAACTGCTAATACTATTTAAGAAAGTGCTTTGGCTGTAACATCAAATTGGGTTGCATTCTAATTATTTTGAATTTTGAAAATTGAGAAGGAATGTGCAAGTATTTATTTTGCATAGTGACACTTGTGAATGAGATGCACACATCAGTGATGAATAAAAATGTTGGTATCCAAACTCAGAGGAATGTTCTTATACAAGTTCTTCTCACTTTCTTTCTTTGAAGGTGAAAACAGTCCAGAGATCACACCTTTCCTTCCACAAGGTAAGTTATTGTGAGTCCAGTAACTGCAGTGCTGTTGAATATTAGCTGATTATTCTTTGCAGTACCGTAAGGCCAAGGAAAGTGAACAGTAGTTTAGTTTATGGTAATCACTGTCCCCACGTTCCCATAGCAGACAGTATATGTGTACTAATAGTATGTTTACTTGTTTCCCTAATGAAGAAACCGTTAAGGTGGGACTGATATCTTAAAGGACAACAAAGGAGATAACAAACCTTAGTGTTAACAAGCAAGCAATTAAGAAACAGGACTCAAACAGGACTCAAAGACTGCATCTGAAGGCAATTGCATTTATTCAGTCAAGACTATGAGTACTTTTCATCTTTATTACAAGACTTATTCAGAACCATTTTTATTTTGGTACAAGTACAGCCTTTAACTATGTTGTTTAATATTGTACCAGTGCAGATGAGGGCAGGGGGTTACAAATTGAGGGACAACTATCAAATGAAGTGGAGCAAAATTACAGAAATGTTCAGTGGAAAATGATGTGCAAAAATGTGAGCTAAATGGAAACATATCATTTAGTGGAGAAGACTTCGCCAATTAGAAAGGATCACCATAGTGTTAGGAGTAAAGTTGCAGAAATGGCTTATTTGAAATGATGTGCAAAGAGGGATGTTAGCTGGGAAGCAGTCACCGAGAAAAAAAAGCTAATGATATACTTGATTTAAAAAAAAAATCAATCAGGAGGGAAAGTGGAGGTGGAAAGCATTTAAACACACAGGTGTTTTGTTACACCTGCTTCCCTTACATGTGGAATACATAAGATATCATACATAAGATATCAACCACTTCCACACTGCTCTATCAGCTTTCAAAACTGGTATAACACATCACATTTTTTGTTTGTTTTATTTAATTGTTTTTAATCTAATTTTTGACTAATAGTACATGGAAAAGATAAATAAGATAGTTCACTAATAGAACATGGAAAAGATAAATCTGCATGCACTACAAAGAATTGTGATTGGATGACTGATCACTGACTGTAAAAAAAATTATGTGTTCTCGACATGGATGCCAAGATTCGCTCTCAAGGTGAATTTCTTGGCACTTATGACTCAAACACATAATATGCTCATGTTTGTTTGTGTCTTTCGGCTTTTCCCGGTTAGGGGTCACCACAGCAGAACTCTGGTCTGCTAATGATTGCTAGTGGATTTTTACATACTGGGTTACCAGCCCTGATGCACAACCTTCAATGAAGGCATGCCCCATTCACGTATGCCTCCACACAAAAGACGCTCCAGCTGAGAATTGAACAGTACAACATCTTGCTATGAGGTAACAATGCCACCGCAGCACCACCACCGCAGTTTCATAATATGCTCATATATGCTCACATATATATAAATATATATATATATATATATATATATATATATATATATATGTATATATATATAAATATATATATATATATATATATATATATATATATGGATCTACCTGAAAACATTGAAAGCTTGAAACACTGATGACGAGAACACCGACACCAGAGGACTGACAACTGAAATGATTGACAGTTCAAAATCCCGACGTTGAAAACACCGACATGTGAAACGAGCATGACTGTGTAAGTATGCGATAGTGATGGACGTTATGGTTAGGGTGCGGGTAAGTTAAGTGTGCTTTAGTGACAGACTTTAGAGTTAGGGTGCGGGTAAGGTAAGTGTGCAATAGTGATGGACTTTAGGGTTAGGGTGCGGGTAAGGTAAGTGTGCGATAGTGATGGACTTTAGGGTTAGGGTGCGGGTAAGGTAAGTGTGCAATAGTGACGGACCTTAGGGGTAAAGGGATTTGTTTTCTTTTGTTGACTGTCGGGATTGTGGTTTGTCGGGCATGTAAACTGTCGTGTTTTTGAACTGTCAGTTTTGTGGTGTCAGTGATCTCGTTGTTGGTGTTTTTGTGTGTCGATGTTTTCAGGTAGATCCATAGATATATATATATATATATATATAAAATATATATACATACATATAGTATACACACACACACACACACACACACACACACACACACACACACACACACACACCAGAACTACATAAAATTACTTTCAGGTCCCCTTTGTTCTAGAGGTCGACAGCTTCCATTTATTTGAACTCGCAAGCTTGACTTGATAAAACACTGTGTAAAGTGCAACTTGCTCTTTACACAGGGGTAGTGACATAAAAAAATGTAACTGAGACAGCAGAACAAAAATGGATTTTGTATTTTAATGCTGATAAATCACCTGGTTTAAATGGTATGCTGTCACTAAAACCATTTTTAAAAGCATGGCCCACTTAAGCACTGAAAATTCACTTTACAAGAATATACTGTTCCAGTTTTTACACAACAGTATTTTTTATATAACTGTAATTGCTATATGCAGCTATGTATGTAGAGTTTTAAGTTTTATACATGTATTTTTATTATATATATTGGTATTTGATTATTTATACCATATATTTTTATTTTATTTGAAATTTCATAGCAGTTTTTATACAAGTTATAGGTGTGCTTTTTATTTGTGTCCATGATGTAATTGGTTTTCATTAGGAGAAAGAAACATCAGTCATCTGATTGGTTGAGTAGTGTTTTAAATCACATGGTAGTTTGTATTATTTTAGTCTGAAGAAGCGATTTGATTATCATGAAAGTGCTCACTTGTTTGTACTATTAATAAAGTTATTTACTCCATTGCCTGCCGTGTTGGTCCGGTATTTTTATTATTTTGTGCTTTACAGTTTTATTTACCAGTTACCCTTACTTAAGTCTTGATTTTTCCTCTATTCAACTTGTAATTTACCCTTCTTGCAAACAGTTATTTGGAAGGCTGTTTCTCTGCAGCTTGAATTGCATTTAGCAGACTTAGGGATCTTACCGGTCCAGTTTCCTCTGTCACCACAGATATGAGATTTCCCTTCTTATAGTGGTTAGTGGTCTACATATAGCAAGAGATCAGCATTTTATTCTGCAGTAGTCGTGCCTGCTTTTTCTGTAGTATTTGACAGTGTCAAGTGCAGTATCCTAATGAGCATCTTTGAAAATAGTCTGGCCCTTCCTTTATTGTCTTGGACTGGTTTGTTTTCCATTTGTCTAAATATTTCCAGCCACTGATATCAAAACGTATAATTTATGATTTTTTTCTCTGTACTATGAAGTCCCACGGAATTCAGTCTTCAGGCTATTTTAATTTTCTCTCATTTATTTTACCTCATAGTGATCTCATTAGAAAAAGATGGTTGAGCTGCCATTGTTATTTAAATGATATACAGCTTTACCTCAGAAGCAGACGGCAAATGTAATTCCCTATGTAATCAGAAATCATGCATACCTGGTTATCCTTCAGCTGACTGAAACGTAATAATTTGACACTCAGGCTACATCTTTGCATGCTAATCTTCAACACCCTTCTTCTCCTTCCTTGCCATTTTGCATCATCTTTAATGGTTATAAACTTGAGTTTGTATCTAAAGAGTGAAAATGAACTCTTGATTTAATGCTGATAATCATCTGTCACTTAGGAAACAGCTGTCTGCTGCCATCAAGTCTGTATGCTGTATGCTTTGTGCCTTTTGTATATTATTGTAGATTTGTTTCATCCCCAGTCTGCACCTGTGATAAGTCCTCATAGATTAGTGTTCTACCCTGGTTAACAAATACAAATAAACAAATAAAAAATGCATGTACACATACATACTTACATACCTACATATCACTAGGTTTAAATACAGGATACCATGCAAAAATGTTTCAGTAGTTGCCCATTCCCCAGTCTCTCTACCTGTCTTTGCTACTGCAATAGCCTTTATCTGGGCTTCTTAATATAAAGACCGACCAGCTGAAGCTGGTGTAGGACTTGCTGTACATTTACTTAGAAGTGCACATCTTACAAGCACTTACCTGACACTGTGCTGGCTCTGTGTCGTAGTATTGTTTTACAATGAAGGTTTTGATGTTCATCTTTTTGGAGCTATAAGCATTTTTGTTCCTTTTATTGATTCAATGGAACTTCATTATTCTGATGAAGTTCCACTGCATCAATAAATGGAATGAAAGCACTTATTCTCACAATGTTGCGGTTTGTCTTTTTAGTTCCGTTGCATACGCAATTGTATTTGTTTTTGCGGGTTACCAATTATTATTTTTGCGCTAGTTGATATCGACTTTTTGGTGCTGTGCAATAGTGCTACTTCTTACCTGAAAGAGCTGATTTTCCCTGCCAGCTACCTGCTGGTGTGTGTGTGTGTGTGTGTGTGTGTGTGTGTGTGTGTGTGTGTGTGTGTGTGTGTGTGTGTGTGTGTTTTGCTACCATGGGGCTGCTACTTGTTCTTTGAGAGAGAACAGGTGAAAATAGCTAGTATATCGGCCTTTGTTCAACAAGATTCACATTTCTGGAACTTACCATAGTGGCTTTAGAAGTGCCCCACCTTGGAATATCCTATGTTTTGCCTGAACACCCACCTGTAGATTACCTTTTTTGAAATAATTTAGCAAGTGAATATTCCTTGTTTTTATACAATTATTGTATTAAATTATTTTGTAGTTTTCTTTCTGGTTTGTTATGTTTTAGTTTGCATGAGTAAGTATGTAAGTACATCTTATTTTGAAGAGCAAATGTCAACCTAAACCCCATTTCTAACCATAAAGTCATAGACTTGTACAAGTAGAGCAGCAATTACCAGTCAGTGAAATAGCAGTCTTCATCCAGATGCATTTCATTTAAATACTTGTCCACAAATGAAATTTGACCAAAAGGATTCAGACTGGTCATGACTCATCTGCTTTCAAACAAAGTCGTTTTATCGTGAATAATAAACAGAGGGTCTGTTTATTATTCATTTTAATCTTGTTGCTGCTTGGAAGGGAGGCATTTGCCCCGTTGTGGCACTTATTGGACTGTTTCCTGTTTGAAAGTTGTTTTATCAGTTGGAACCATATTGGTTATTTTTCATTTTTTAAGGGCATGACCTCTCTCAAAAGACAGTTAAATGATTGAGTAGAAGGATTTTATTAATGAAGACTTTTACAACAGCTTAAAATAAATACCTAAATAAATACATACATAAACAACTTTGCAGAGCAGAAATAATATAGCAAAAAATGTTGTAAGGAATCATAGTGGTTGTAGTTTTATTTACGTACAGCACACAGAAAATTCAACAACTGATTTTAGAAAAACACTGGATGATGCTATAAGATTTTATCCTGTTTCATCAAGTTCAGCTATACAGTTAGTATGATCTGGTTATACTGCATATTGTCAAACATTCTCTTGGTCTACCGGCAAGTCGTCAAGCCCATTATATTGCACGTTTGATTTGTCAAGTATGACTGAGAGCACAGGGTTCATCTTCCCTGTTAAACCCACGTTAAACACATTTCAGTGATTGTGGGTCAGATTCTACAGGAAGATCAGGTCTTGACCTCATGCAGAACCCACATTAAAGCCTATTGTAATGCTTCAAAGGAAAGGCTATCAATGTAATGGGTCTATATATATATATATGCAGTGACTGATAATATGATTGTTCAACCAAAGAAAGCATAATCCATTATCTATATCACTATCTATATCACTAAATGTATTTACCGTATTCTGCAGTCTATAAACATTTCTTTTTTATACGTAGGAGTCATAGAACAGATAGAAGTGAAACCCAGATAAAAGTAATGGTACGGTGCCTTTCAGTAAGTCTTGACAGATTATTTTCAAGCACTCCAAGTATTTTCAATTGTTTAAGTAAAAATGTCAGAGGCAGTTCTGAATTTTATTTTTTTCTGCCTTAAACATAATTTTTGAGGACTAAATGTAATCTATATTTCTAATCTCAGACTGCTTGAAATTTAAATTCCAAAAAGGGCCTTGTTTTGATTTTGTAAATAATATTGGCTTGAAATATATTTTATAATACAACTGTTAAGAATTCCCATACATTATTTTTCTGTGTCCTAAATCCAAACTTCCAGATGTTCTTCATGTTTCACTGTTGCAGTCATCACACTTTGGTTATTTGCCTGCAGGTAGCCCTCAGTCGGCCCGAATACCAGAGACTTAGTAATTCTGCGTCGATTGCTGTCGCTCCAGGACTGACGTCAGGTTGTCAGGGGTATAAAAACAGGCAGCTGACGCCATTACATCAGTCTTTCTTGCCCCAAATGTCAGGAAGCTCCCCCAAATAGGGAGCTAAGTTATGGTGGGGGAAAACGCCACCAGTAAAAAGTAAATACCAAAACCCCTGAAAAGGGGGGAGGGTAGTAAAAGGCATAGAGAGTTTAGAGAGAGATAGAGAAAAACCAGGGGGCTGAGGGAGGGAAACCAGGACTGCAACAGTGGATACACCCGAACATCTACATTTATGGTAAGTGTACACAATTGTACTATGTTCTTCATGTTTCACTTTTGTAGTCATCACACTTGGATAGATTCCCAAAGCTGAAGAAGGGTGGAGGCAGTCCCGAAGAGTTAGGGCTGGCTAGAATGCCTTGCAGGACTGCTGTTGCAAAACCTGCCCTGGATTTGGAATAGATAGACAGGTGGTAATGCTTGGTGAAGGTGTGAACAGAACTCCAGGTAGCAGCTTCCAGGATGTCTCTGGTAGGGACTTCCCTGAGGAATGCTGTAGAGGTAGAAGTTGCCCTAGTGGAATGTGTTTTGACCCCATGAGAGGTTGGTTTCCCATGGTGCTTGTAGCAGAAATGGATGCAATGTGCTATCCATTTGAAAACTGTTTGCTTTGAAATGGCCTTGCCCTCTGCCCCTGTTGCAAAGCTGACTAATAACTGGTCAGATTTTCTGAAAGGCTTAGTCATATCAAGGTAAAATCTGAGCTGTCTGTGCACGTCCAAGGAGTGCAAGATCCTTTCCCCTTTATTTTGAGGATTAGTGAAGAAGGTTGGCAAGTGGATGGATTGATTGAGAGCCACACTGGACACCACTTTAGGCATAAAGGAAGGGTTAGTCCTGAGTGAAACCCTGTCCACATGGAAAATAATGGAGGGTTCCACAGCCATAAGTGCTTGTAGCTCAGACACTCTTCTAGCTGAAGTGATGGCCAGAAGCAAGGCTGTTTTCCAAGAGAGGAATTTTAGTTCTGCTGATGCTGCAGGCTCAAAAGGGGGTAGCGTGAGCTTTTCCAGTACAAAGTTAAGGTCCCAAGCAGGGGTGGGTGCTCTCCTTGGTGGCCTTAAATTGTTTGCCCCTTTCAGGAACTGTTTGATAAGAGGGTGAGAGAAGAGAGGTGGCTCAGTGTTGTAATGAGCCGAAATGGCAGATGCATGGATCTTAATGGAGGAGAAGAATATTATGCCCTTCTATATATGTGTTCAGCTACAACATGGTTATAGCCAAAGTGTCCTCACACTGGTCTTCCAGTCTTTTGACTCCCTGTCCCCTAAGAACTTTTATACTATCAGTCGATAAGTTTGGCTATTGACTCCAATCACAAATTAATAAGTTATGAGTTATGCCTTTTCAAGATGCTTTCTTTCCCCAGTGATCTGCAATATTTGTCTAAACTGGTATACTATCAAAGGAGGTCTTATCCTTATGTTTTAAAAAGCCCAACCCCCTTTCTATGCATTCCCTAATGTAGTAAGTTAGCAAAGAGGCCGTGTCTCATGTCAGTCCACTGCTCTTGATAGCAACACCTTTTGACCTAGCATTGCTTAATCCACCTTATCATTCCTTGAAAATATATATTGTCCCATTGCATCACTTGCTACATTTTTGAGTGGTTTTATTAGTGATAATCCACTGTCCCTCTCAGTCTGTGCCATCTCAAATATAATGTCTCAGATAATCTACCCTAAACAGTGTACCATTCTCATCTCTTCGTAGTGCTGGTAGGTTGTTCCATATCATTTTAAACATATCCGGCTGTGTCTCAGTCTTGTATAGTTACTTCCTGGCACATACCTGTAACTTTTTACTGAACATTTATTGGTGAGATTTCCTTTTACAGAGTTTAGTTATTAAGTAACTTATTTAAATTACAACAGTATTTAAAAACGATCCCTGACTTTTCTTCCTTTCTGTTTATGTGACAGCACTCTCTAAATGCTTTACTGGGTTTCAATGCTGGTAAAACACATCACTTTTATTCTGTAATTGGTAGCATAAGGTGTAGATAACACTCTGTGAAGTACAAGCTTCACTCTCCAGGTTAATTTCTTGGCATCCATGTCTCAAGCACGTAATAACTGGTTCGATCTGTGAGACCCTATCTTAACCCTCTATGTTATCAACTTTGCAACACTGAAGAAGTGCTTTCAGTAACTCCACAAGTCAGGCATTTTTCTTCACCTGATTCTGTGCATGAGCCTTGAAAAATTAAGCATGATGAGTGACTGTGTGCATTTCATTTGTCTATGGGAAGAAAAAGATTTCTAAGGTTTCCACTTGATACTTCATCTGCTCCTGAAGTGTAACAGAGAACCTTTGCATGCTTGATATAGCAATTTGAATCTGTTGTTAGTATTGATGATGAATTGGCACTTGGATAGGAGCAAAGCAAACCATAGTGAGGGAAGTAACGAGTCACTGAAAAGGCTGAGTCAGTAAGTACAGTTTTTCAAAATGTATTCTGAATATTATGTAAATGATAAAAAATAGTGGAACATGATGCGGAATGTTACTGTATGTGCTTAACAACAGACAAGTGAACTTCTTCTGAAATAATTTGATAGTAAATAAACCAGAGATGTTTCAAGTAGGTACAACCTACAAAAGAGTGGCAGAATTTTTTTTAGAGAATAAATCAATTGCCTTTTGGTTAATGGCTTTTAATGATTGTCATAAAAGATATGCCTAGAAAACAGAACAACTTATTGTGGTAGATTATGGTTATGAAATGTTGCATAAGTATGTTTCTTGGGAAAAACTTGCTAATGGAAATTGATCATAAGGCACTGCAGAGCAATTTAAAGAAGTTACTGCACAAGGCATCAATAAGGCTGCAAAAAGTGTTCATGCAATTGCAAAGGTAACTGTGAGTTACAATGCAGGTAATGAGATACGTGTAGTGCTACACTAAGTTATTACCATTTTTTAAACCAACAAGATTTACTTTCTGATGAAATGGAAGTTAAATGGATAATATCTTCATTGTCATCTATGAAGGAACAGAAACTAGGAGTTTCAGAATTCCACTGAGAGTGATTCTAAGATGCAAATGCTTTGAAAAGTGGCTATGATAGGATTCCTACAAGACAGAGCTGATATGAGTAAATATATCCATGCCTACATAGTTCAGCTATTAAAGTTGATAAATCAATAGTGCCAAATCAATAAATGTATGCATTTCACTTGATTGTTATTCAGTTTAAACAAAAGCCCTTTGGTATCTTCTTGAGGCAAAGTATGTTAAAGAGGCTAACAATTTTATTACATACATAATGCTAATAACAATATCAGTCCAAGTGCAGAAAAAGATTTCTTATTCGGGACTGAGAAGACTGAAGTATTGTCAGAACAGACCTTATCACTATATACTTAATCTGAGTTGATTATCTGAAATTTACAGAGGCTGTAAAGTTAACAGACAGAATGAGCAGATATTTGTACGACATCGATAGCCATGTTTCTTGTATATGATATTCCAAGTCTAACATGAGTATTTAACATTTTTCAAATAATGGAAATTTCAGCTTATAGAGTGCTAGCTGTGCAGAAGACTAATAGTCAATTCAAGATGGAAGTTCAGACCACCAAAAACCTCATGAAGAATTCACAGATAAAGGATAATGGCAATCCATGTGGCAGAGATTGTCAGGTGTCTTTAATGGAATCTATGGCACTCCATGTGGCAGAGATTGTCAGGTGTCTTTAATGGAATCTATGGCACTCCATGTGGCAGAGATTGTCAGGTGCCTTTAATGGAATCTATGGCACTCCATGTGGCATAGATTGTCAGGTGCCTTTAATGGAATCTATGGCACTACATGTGGCAGAGATTGTCAGGTGCCTTTAATGAAATCTATGGCACTCCATGTGGCACAGATTGTCAGGTGTCTTTAATGGAATCTATGGCACTCCATGTGGCAGAGATTGTCAGGTGCCTTTAATGGAATCTATGGCACTCCATGTGGCAGAGATTGTCAGGTGCCTTTAATGGAATCTATGGCACTCCATATGGCAGAGATTGTCAGGTGCCTTTAATGGAATCTATGGCACTCCATGTGGCAGAGATTGTCAGGTGCCTTTAATGGAATCTATGGAAATCCATGTGGCAGAGATTGTCAGGTGCCTTTAATGGAATCTATGGCACTCCATGTGGCAGAGATTGTCAGGTGTCTATAATGGAATCTATGGCACTCCATGTGGCAGACATTGTCAGGTGCCTTTAATGGAATCTATGGCACTCCATGTGGCAGAGATTGTCAGGTGCCTTTAATGGAATCTATGGCATTCCATGTGGCAGACATTGTCAGGTGCCTTTAATGGAATCTATGGCACTCCATGTGGCAGAGATTGTCAGGTGCCTTTAATGGAATCTATGGCACTCCATGTGGCAGAGATTGTTAGGTGCCTTTAATGGAATCTATGGCACTCCATGTGGCAGAGATTGTCAGGTGTCTTTAATGGAATCTATGGCACTCCATGTGGCAGAGATTGTCAGGTGTCTTTAATGGAATCTATGGCACTCCATGTGGCAGAGATTGTCAGGTGCCTTTAATGGAATCTATGGCACTCCATTTGGCAGAGATTGTCAGGTGCCTTTAATAGAATCTATGGCACTCCATGTGGCAGAGATTGTCAGGTGCCTTTAATGGAATCTATGGCACTCCATGTGGCAGATATTGTCAGGTGCCTTTAATGGAATCTATGGCACTCCATGTGGCAGAGATTGGTGTCTTTAATGGAATCTATGGCACTCCATGTGGCAGAGATTGTCAGGTGCCTTTAATGGAATCTATGGCACTCCATGTGGCAGAGATTGTCAGGTGCCTTTAATGGAATCTATGGCACTCCATGTGGCAGAGATTGTCAGGTGTCTTTAATGGAATCTATGGCACTCCATGTGGCAGAGATTGTCAGGTGCCTTTAATGGAATCTATGGCACTCCATGTGGCAGAGATTGTCAGGTGTCTTTAATGGAATCTATGGCACTCCATGTGGCAGAGATTGTCAGGTGCCTTTAATGGAATCTATGGCAATCCATGTGGCAGAGATTGTCAGGTGCCTTTAATGGAATCTATGGCACTCCATGTGGCAGAGATTGTCAGGTGCCTTTAATGGAATCTATGGCACTCCATGTGGCAGAGATTGTCAGGTGCCTTTAATGGAATCTATGGCACTCCATGTGGCAGAGATTGTCAGGTGCCTTTAATGGAATCTATGGCAATCCATGTGGCAGAGATTGTCAGGTGCCTTTAATGGAATCTATGGCAATCCATGTGGCAGAGATTGTCAGGTGTCTTTAATGGAATCTATGGCACTCCATGTGGCAGAGATTGTCAGGTGCCTTTAATGGAATCTATGGCACTCCATGTGGCAGAGATTGTCAGGTGCCTTTAATGGAATCTATGGCACTCCATGTGGCAGAGATTGTCAGGTGCCTTTAATGGAATCTATGGCACTCCATGTGGCAGAGATTGTCAGGTGCCTTTAATGGAATCTATGGCACTGCATGTGGCAGAGATTGTCAGGTGCCTTTAATGGAATCTATGGCACTGCATGTGGCAGAGATTGTCAGGTGCCTTTAATGGAATCTATGGCACTCCATGTGGCAGAGATTGTCAGGTGTCTTTAATGGAATCTATGGCACTCCATGTGGCAGAGATTGTCAGGTGCCTTTAATGGAATCTATGGCACTCCATGTGGCAGAGATTGTCAGGTGTCTTTAATGGAATCTATGGCACTCCATGTGGCAGAGATTGTCAGGTGCCTTTAATGGAATCTATGGCACTCCATGTGGCAGAGATTGTCAGGTGCCTTTAATGGAGTCTAGAAATACTCTACAGCGAGATCTTGGTATACTGGTTTTATTTATTTATGTATTTATTTATTTTACATTTGTTGACCGGGAGAGTCCAACTGGATTACAAGTCCATTTTCAGTGGAGACTTGGGGAGAATAGCTCCAAGAGAACAATTTTTTACAAAACATAGTTTTAAGAACAGACTTTTGACATACAATTTCCTTAGAAGAGACTTTGACATACATATTAACTAACAGATAGGATGCATTCATTTTCTACAATATAATATTAAGTTTTAGAAGATATTCCTAAGTTTAGGATTCCTGTGATAGATTTACTATCAGAGTAAAAGCAGAAAGACGTAGAATAAGGCTCCGAGAGAGCAGATGATGCTCGCTATAAGTTGAGAAGGATAACAAATTAATTTACAATATGTTTTCGCCTGGTTTTAGTTGAGAAGGATAACAAATTGATTTACAATATGTCTTCTCCTAGCTTTAGTTGCTTAGGAAAGCACAATATTGCTGGGGTAGTTTTCCCTAACTCCTGGAGAGATGGGATGAGTAAATTAACAGTCCTAAGTGGGTACAGTGCTATGATTAGTTGGTTTAGCAGAGTTATTTGAGTTAGGTGAAGTGTTCTAATGAGACATTAGCCAGGGGGGATACAGGAGCACAGTTGATTATTCAAAAAGTGGGTTTTAACAAGTTTCTTGAACTGTGATTGGGATTTGTTGCCAGTTATGTGGACAGGAAGGGAGTTCCAGGTTTTTACTATACAGTGGCTGTAGACAGACTTACCAGCTTCATTGTTATATTTGGTTACTTTGAGGAGGTTTTGTGTGCTAGACCTCAAGGGTCTGGCGGTTGTATAGGGTTGCAAAAGATTTTGTAGGGCTGGGGTGTTTTCAGAGTTATGTATTATTTTGTGGGCTAGTGATAGTTGATTGAGTTGAAGCAGTAGTGGTAGTTCAAGCCAACTGAGCTTTTCTTAGGCATTCACAGTGATGTGTTCTGATGGGAGAGATTGTAGCAAATTTGTTTATCTTATTATAGCAACTATCAAGTTTGTTTAGGTCAGATTTACGGAGATTTGTAAGCACAGGGGAGGCATAAAGTAGGGTGCATAGTATGTGAGTCCTCGCTATTGTAGTTTTGGAGTGGTCAGTGAGGAATTTTTTATTGCGATACAGTAGGACATGTTTATTATGTACTTTTTTATGGTTATAGAAATATGTAGGTCAAATCTAAGGTGATTATCTATTTCAACCCCTAAGAGTTTAGTATAATTTGTAGGGGTGATCGTGGTCTTGTTAAAGGAGGAGATGAAGAAAGAATCAGTGGGAGGTGTTGCTTTGTGGGAGCTAAAGAGTACTAGCTTTGTTTTACTTGGGTTCAGAATGAGCCTTTGGTTTGTAATCCAAGTTTCTGCTAGGGAAAAGCATTCTTGTGTTAGGGAGTGAAGGATGTCAATTGATTTGGCTGCGCATATTGTGGAGGTATCATCTGCATATTGCACTATTGAGGCTTTAGGAATACTGTTTGGGAGCTGATTGATGAAGAGGGTAAAAAGAAGTGGCCCCAGGATGTTGCCTTGGGGTACTCTTAGGGAGACTGGTAGGGAGGGGGAGAGTTGGTTTTGCCACATAACAGCTTGTTTCCTTCCCTCTAGGTAGTTTTTGAACCAGGAGATGGCAGGGGTGGTAAGGTTTAGAATTGCTAGTGAAAGAAGGAGTTTATTGTGGTTAACCATATCGAATGCTTAGGACAAGTCAAGGAAGGTGGCAGATACAAGGAGTCCATTATTTCTGTGAGTATTGACAATGTTTTTGAATTCTGTTAGTGCGGTGGTGGTGCTATGGAAGGGTCTAAAGCCATGGTGTTGTGTTGCTTTTAGATTATTTTTCTAGGAGATATTTCATTAGTTGCTTGTGCATTATCCTCTCTAAAATTGTAGATAAAGGGGGTAGTATGGCTATAGGGCGGTAGTTATTGAGTTCCAGGGAGGTTCCCCCTTTATTTAGAGGGATGATATGTGATATTTTTGATAGCTTGAGTACTATACACTCGGAGAGGGATCTGTTAATTAGGATGGAGACAGGATATGATATGGCTTCTGCAGCCAGGTGGAGGTATTCAGCGGGTAATTCATCTGTGGCTAGAGACGTTGGTTGGAGCTTGTGGAGTAGTTTTTCAATGGATTTGGTTAGTTCTGGTTGGAAGCTGAACTTGGGGCAATTGTTAGTTGGGGGTGGTAGGGTGGATTTGCAGGGGTGGGGATGTTGTCATAGGGTTGGTTGTTTGCAAGGGTTTGGATGGTTTCTGTAAAGTATTTATTAAATTGAATGGGAATGTCTTCTTGGTTGTTATCTATTTTTGGGGTTGGGGTAGTTTTTTTACCTGGTTGTAGAATAGAGTTAATTGCTGCCCAACCTTTTTGTGCTTATCCTGTAACTTTTGGTAGTAAAATGTGTTGTCTGTTTTGGTTGAGTTTTTTGGCTTTGTTACGTAGTTCAACATATATTTGTTTGTTCAATTGGGATTTACTGTTGAGGTAGTTGGTCCAGGCCTTGTTTCTTTTTTTATGAGGAGGGATTTTGTGTCTGGGGTTAACCAGGAGGCATATTTAGTTTTAATTGTTGTTGTTCTGGAGGGATGGTTAAGGGTTTTTAAGAAGGTAGTATTGAAATATAGTATAGCTTCATCAAGAGGTAGGTTTTTTAGGGGGGGTCCAGTTGCACATTTTTAGGTCGTTTATAAAGTTGGAGCGGTTAAAGTGTTTTTTTTTTTTTTTTGCTAATTAGGTGCGTAGATATTTGGATCAGTTGTGGTGATTTTGATCTGAGTAAGAATGTTGCTTGGTGGTCACTCAGGGTGTCTGGTAGACACCCTGATGGGGATATCAATGATGGGTGGGAAATGAGTAACCAGTCTAGAGTGGATTGGTGTTTGATTCTCTTGTCTGTTCTTGTGGGTGAAGTGATGAGTTGGGTTAGGCCATGCAGGTTAATATGGGAGAGTGGGTTATGACTGGAACATTTTTGCCAGTCAGTATTAAGATATCTTAATACTATGCTTTCCTGGGAGAGGGAGTTAGATATCCATTCTAGGAGTTGTTCTGTAATGGGGATATTGTTGCCTGGAGGGATGTAGCATCCTATAATGTTGATGTGTTTACTATCATTAAGTTTTAGTTTTGCTAGAGTGAGTTCAACTTTATCGAGGTCTGGGGTTGTTATGTCTACTTTCTCAAGGATGAGGTGAGATTTATACACTATAGCAACCCCCCCCTCCTTTTTACCTATTCTATCACTATGAATTATATTGTAACCTGGTGGAGTGATTTCATTGTTGTGGTTGCCTGGTTTATGCCAAGTCTCTGTTAGTATGACTATCTCAGGTTGATAAAAGGAGAGTAATGCATGAAGGTCATGGCCTTTGTTTAGTATACTTCTGACATATAACTCATTTCCTGATAGGTCATAGGTTAAAAGGAATTCCAGTTCTTTCTGGCTTATGTTAATGGAATGTGGATTTGAGAAAAAAATATTCAAAGCAGAAATTCTATAATAATCATGGTGTAAAAATGTCCTCATTAATTGAAGGAGACTGGTAGAATTCTAAAGTCCCACTGAAGAGTAATCAGTTAACATGGTTTTGTAGCACATTGAGCACATAAGATGGTTTATTGTGCAACCACTGATGGAAAACTGCCTAGACATTGCACAAAGTACTTTTCAAAATGAATGTGTTTTGAGAAGATTGCCCAAAATGCAGAGGCATTCTTTCATAGTGCTGAGGAGTTAAAAAAGATATCTGGAGAAATATCCAGGAAGTGCCATTTTCTAAAGTGATTGTAAAACCAAAACGTATAAATAAACTCTTGGGTAAAAAAACAGATGAAGAGATTCAAAGAACATTAGCAGCAATTACAGAGATCACCCCCCCCCCCGAAGTTTAGTAAGTATGGATGATCACACAGAGCGCAACCTTAATATTCAGACAGGACGTGAACTGAAACTGTGAAGTAATTGAGTAAATAAAATGTAAACTGAAATATCCTATATTATTTTGTAGTAATACATATAGTAGTATTTTTCTTGATTTAAAATGGAAATATCATCCTTTTATTTATTAATTTCCATTTGTTGACAAGGACAGTGAAGCTGGGCTAATAGCCCCATTTCTGCCAATGTTCAGATAGAAATTTTTCACAAATGACATATGGTGAAATACAATGATAGAAGTAGTCAGACTAGATACAACATGCATAACCAGTATGAGAAAGAAAAACAATTTACATAATATATAGTAAGAGTCAACTTGCTGAAGAATTTTTTTTTTCTTGTTTTTCTGATTGCCTGCTGCTGTCTCTGTTGGCTTGCATTACAGTAGGGTCTGGGATTTGGCCCTTACCCCACTGCTGTGCAATCTCAGAGTTGGTATGTATAATTAGCAAGGTCTGAGGAGTACAACGGTGCTTGCCTTCTTGCAAAAATATTTTTTTTTTGTTTTCCATCATTTTAGATTCACCCTAAAATGATCATTCTTTTTTCATTCACTCTTTGGAGAGAGAAGAAAAAATGAATTTATAAATTTAAGAGTTATATTGTCTGGCACTACAATTTTTGTTACAAATATAAAATATGAAATAATTCTGCATGTAGATAAACCTAGTGTACTAAAAAATAAAATAAAATAAAACAAAAAAATATATAAAGTAAACTCATACCATGACACTCAATACTTAAACAGCAGGAAATTTATTATAGTTTGCTAGTACTAGACTTTCACCAATACAGGCTTCTTCAGGAAAATAGTCAACTGATTTAAAACAAATGACTTAAATAATAAAAAAATGAAAAATGTCATGTGACTTCACCTTTAAAGAGGTAACACACAAAAAAAGACTAATACATAAATCAATACTTAGACATACTAAGAATACTAAAAAAATACAAATATCTGCATGTGACTAAAACCATATGTTAAAACGTTTACATCTATCGGTATATCAAAATTATTTAATTTTATTTTGTTTATCTTTCAGAACTAGCTTTATTGTCACACTTTCATTGACACCAGGTGGACAGTATGCTTTAAAACATATTATCCACTTATTTTCAATCATTTCTGTGTGTTTTGTCAGGTTACCACTTCTTAAGATTTCCTATATATTTTGTAAAATAAAAAAGCAAAATTCATGAGATATGTCTGTTTGTTTAATATGCCCGTATAGTGCATTTATGTCTAGCTGCCTCCTTATGTCAGATATATGCTCACAAATTCTCTCTTTGAACTTTCTATTTGTTGTACCTATATAGAAAGCACTACAAATCAGGCATTTTGCCATGTATATTATGCTTTTAGCATTACATATCCCATGGTATCTAAGATGGAATGGTTGTAGACTAACTAGATGCTTAAAAGTTGTTTCTGTAGAGGTATACCTGCAGTATTGACAGTTGTTACATTTTTGGGTTTCATACTTGGATATAGATGCTGTGTTTATATACTTCTCCTGTTAGTTATAACATAAGATTTGTTTTAAATTTCTAATTTTTTTTATCAGCTGATATCTGTTCCTCCATTTGGAGTGGAATAACTGTGGGCCACACTTAGTTTTTGGTTGCTATCCACACAAGCCATGAATCAGTTGAGCTTTTGTATAAGATGATTTGTCAGCACTGTTAAAGCCAACCATATGCTGTATTACACTGTCCCGTGTTGATCTGAATCCCCATTTTGCCCAACCAATTGTTTAGCAAAACTGGAACTATTATCTCCCACCCTCTCTCAAGCTAGCAAACAGCAGCTTCCAATTCTGAGGGATGAGAAGAACAGATCACAGAATCTCAGAGGAAAGCCATCTAGTATGTCCACAAATTTATTTTTTACATGACATAACTTTTCCCCTTGCACATGTTGTGGTGGCAGTTTTGGTAATGGCTTACATAGTGTTCAGTTATCACTTACTCATGAAAGTGTTCTAACCCCCTAAAACTTTCCAAATCCTCTTGTTATCAAAAACATCCCTCTTAGTCACAATTCTCCACCAGGGACTCTTTGGGGTATACATAACCAAAAATAGACAACACTCCCTTACTCAGGAAATGATTAGAAGGCAATTTCTCATCACTCCTGTCCTCCTTGATTGATTGATTCCTTCAATGCTCAGATGCTGATCAAACACACATCTTCTGGCTTCCATTCAGGATATCTTTAGGTTAGTGAGGTAGATCTGGTCAATTTTTTGAGGAACACTGAAGGTAGCTCATCTGGCTTCTGAGATCTGTCAGCCTTTCAGGCAAGGTGTTCCATGAGTACTTTTCCTTGGTATGTTATTTCATCCATTCATCAGCTATGGTCTTTCATTTGTGGTCAAGCTGTTATTCTGTCTTCCCTGTCCTTCATCTGAACAGATGGTGAACATTGATCTAGAATCTGTGCATGTTTCTATTTCATCCTTAATTCCCTTGTTCTCCTTTACTGACTTACTTCTGTACTTACTCCCCCATATACCTGAAGAAACTTCTCTTTTGCTACTCATTTCCTTTCATCAAGTCTACTCTATCACATTCTTACTGCTTCTCAATTCATTGATTGCCTTTTATCTAGCTTAGTCATAAGATCCCTGTTATGTAAAAGTTTTTTTTTCATTTTCTGTACGTTCATTTCTTCACTTGAAGTGCATCATTTATAGTATCCTGAGACCACATTTGCTTCTCCCTGTTTTTAACTTTATACTTTACAAGTACTCCTCACTTCTTTTCTATATGTCCTCTCTTATTGTTGTTGAGTCCTTCGGCTTTTCCCAGTTAGGGATTGCCACAGCAGAACTCCGGTCCGCTAATGATTGGCAGAAGATTTTTACATGCCGAGTTGCCAGCCCTGATGCACAACCTTCAATGAAGGTGCGCCCATTCACGCATGTCTTCACATAGAAGATGGTCTAGCTGAGAATCAAACAGGACAACGTCTTACTGCGAAGCAACAATGCTACCGCAGCACCACCACCGCAGTGTCTATATGTCCTCTCTTATTAATTTCCTGAAATTCATTTATGGCAGTATATGTCTTCTAATCACCTATATTGATCTGTATTATATCCACTGTGTTATCATAATCTGCCCCTTATTAATAGAGTTCTAAAGATTTGTTAAAACGTGCCATCTCCTTTGTAATTGCAGTTATGCCTGCTGTAGCATGGTCAATGTTTACCCATGGAACCTTCACCTAATTCCCTTGATTCCATCTGATTGGCACAGCACAATGCTTATTAATTTACTTAATTATCTGAAACCTATTGTTCTAGTGTTTCCCCCATACTTGCCATGCAAACCCTTCCTGTCTGTTACTTCAGGAAATATTTAAAACAACATTGCAGGGCAGTCTGAAATAAATAAATAACAATATCTAAACTAAGCTTTGCTATATTCCTGGTTATATCTAATAGAGTTACTATACCCCAGAAACTTACTTACAGAGCAAGGCAGATGTGGTGAAAGGTTCTTGTCAGGTCCAAGACAGAATACAGAATGCCCTGTCGCACTAAACGACTCCTCAAATTAATATCTCAAATATTACTGCTGGGATAGCTTGCAGAATGACATCATTTCTTGTCATCTGACTCTATCCCAGATGAAACCTCCACTGCTGGAAGCTTGGCTGTATTTAGCATATACATGTGAAAAGATCTTTGTCAGATGCTAGAAGTCATAAAACAATTGCATTCCTTCATACTTTCAGAGATAGTAATTAGTTCACTCTGAAGACAATACAGAAAACTCCCGAGTGCAGACATTATGTCTCTGGCCTAGCCTATAAAGTAATTTAATTTCATCTGTTTTTTTTCTGAAGTTAACCTCCTATATTCCAGTTTCCACTGTTAAGATATGTACATTTAAGCAGTTACAATAGTGCATGTACATTTCTGTTCTCTTCCAGCAGGGCACACTGTGGTTCCTTTTTAAGCACAAACACTTTATAAAATACCTTTTTAACACACATTTCTGTACAAAGTTTGATATACACATGACATACAGTTCTAATACAGTTATAACACAAGCATCTTATGTAAATCATGTTAATATTCACAAATGGCATATAATTATTTACAAAATTCCAGATAGCTGTGCTGGCAATACCCCCTCCTTGTTTTGTGAACTGACCTCTTCCACTTTCAGTTAAGTTTAAATATATCTAAGTTATGCTGCACTCTTCTGTATATCTTTTATCATCACTATCTTCTGTAGGCTGAGGCAGACCCTATTTCTCCCAGAGAACTTTTCACTTCATAGGTCATGTCCTAGTCCACAGCTTTCTTGTGTCTCTGTCTTTGGCACTCACTTTCTCAGCCAGCATTTGGCTCTTCCCTTCTTTTCATTCCTAGCAATGGCCCTCCATGAAAGCTATCATGATCAATAATTCCTTACATTAATTAGATAGCTCTAAGTTATACTCATTGCCTCCCAGTTTTCTGTTAGTGCCTCATCTGTGGGCCAGTTTATGTGAATGCTCCCTGCTAGTTGTGGCCATGCTAGAGATTGGCTATTTATTGCTAAGTTAATGTAAGTACACAGCTTATCTCTTAACCTTCTAATACCCTTATTTCCTCACTGCCTCTCTGATCATATTCCTTTTGTAATCATGTCCTCTACCACTAGTAACTAACTTTCCTTGGCTAAGTCACCTCTAACTCATTAGGCTAACTCTTTTTGTACATTCAGTTATGCTTGACCTTCTTACATTAGACTTTCTACAAATGACTTTAGTTTTTCTTCTTCCTTCCAGTTCTCCTTTTTCCTTCCTCTTCTCCAACTGCCTCTTCATTTCTTAGCCCCCACATACTTATGACTCCTGCATTACCTAAATACCTCTTAGTAGCTGTCATATTTATCCTTATCTCCTGCAGTGTCCTACATCTCTTCCAATATCTAGTTTTACTTACTTAGTACCCCATTTCCCCCTGGTCAGCCTTCCCCTTCTTCTCCAAAGCAGTGTTTCTTCTCTCTTATTTTTCCATTCACTACCTTTGCTCATGTCTTCACATCCATTCTTTCTGTCAATATACCGCTTTCACAATACCCCTTCCTCTCCTTACCTCCCATTTTCCATTGGGTAGAGCTGAAAACTAATCTGAAGTCTTAAGGTAAGAAAAAAAAATTAAGAGTTTTTTATAGCTGCACCAAAAATTAAATCTGTATTTTAATATCTTCTTTTTGCTTTGTATACTCATATGGTTTTCTTGACTTTTACTTTTGTTCTATTGCAGTGTTACTTTAATTTAAAGATTTATTCTCTGAATATGAAAAGTTATAGGTTAAGGAAAAAGAAAATGTGTTTCTTTCAGTGATGCCTACTAGAACTAAATGTTTGTGAACTGTAGAATAAACTGCAAGCTATTTTAACATAAGAAAAACTAGTTTGATATTTTTTAGAGAGAACTACCAGAACAGGCTGCTGAGTAATGATATCTAAGTTTCGCAGCTTTAGTCACACTGTCCCTGTTTTGTTCAGCCCAGTGATTGTTATGTTAATTTAACTTGTCTTCCCACTATTATCCAATTTGCTCCTACTAATTATCACTATAAGGTTGCATTATGCAGTCCTCCTTAAACTAGTTAAACCTCAATTACC
>NC_056745.1:853336068-853353568 GCF_019279795.1 Protopterus annectens
TCCCCTGCTACTGACAGATTCTGTAGGGGCAGTCTGTGCTGCCCATCATGGGATTCTTTAGACCCATGAGCAGTACTGGGGGTCCCTTTTCTGTGCAGGGATGCCCTGCTTGCTAGGTATACATCTCCCTTCTTCCCCAACTCATCTGAAGTAGCACATTGTCTATCAGCTAACCAGATCCTCATGTCCTCAGGCAAAGTGCTAAGGGCTTGTTCCCTCACAAAAAGGTCTGCCTGACCTTCAAAAGTGTTGATCTGACATCCACTCACCCACCTATGAAAATAAGTGCTCAGTTCAGCAACATATTGACACACATTTTCATCTGCCTTGCGTCTATGCTCTCAAAACTTTTTCCTATAAGTTTCAGGTGTTAGCTTAAAACATTCTAACAAGTGATTTTTAGCAGCAGTATAGTCAAAATATTCACAATCAGCAAGTTTAGACAACACAGTTACAGCTTTACCATGGAGCAAGGGAGTCAAGAACTGAACCCAGAGCCTTTGGTCAACATCATACTGTTTACATATCCTCTCAAACATATGACTGAAACTTTTAAAATTATCCTCCTCTTTAAAATGCAGAAGAAATGTACTGACCTTTTGTGCTTTTGGGGTCCAGTTACTCCCTTCCCCATTACCTCCATGACTCTGGTGAAGAGTCAGCATCTGCTTCTCATGCTGCCTCTGCCTCTCTTTTTCCTCAGCTTCCAGACTTAGCAGTTTCTTATTCTCCTCAGCATGCAAATGTCAGTTTCTCATTCTCCTCACTCTCTAGATGCCCCAGTCTCTCAGCTGCTTCTAATTCCACACGCCTGTCCTCCAACTCAAATCTCTCTATCTCCAGATGGATTTTTAAGTCCTCTGCAGAAAGGTTGAGCGGTCCATTCCTGGAGTGTGATACATCTCCATTGCCAGTCTGCTTGTCCTCCTGGTTGCTGTTTTCTGATGCAGTTGTGACCAAAGCTACAATCATGTCTGCCTTAGGTGTCCATGCACCAGTCCCCTAGCCTGGCACATCTCAGCCAGCTGGCTCCTTGTCAGATTTCCATACTCATCTGCTGATATGCTGCCTGCTCTCCCTAACTAACTAAGCTAACAAAAGAAATAAAACAATTGTGATCTGAATGCTGAGTATTCACTGCATGGTTGATTTAGAGTACAAAACACCTTCAGTGATCACTGTACAGAAGCTACAGGAATTCACTCTACCCATACCACTATAAGCCAATTAGTATTTGCCAACCAATTAATATGTGGTGTGGATAACCCACCACTGCCAAACAATTAATATGTTACCACTAAGCCATTTGAGCTGCTCGTGCACTGGCCCAGCAATCAAGGAGCCTCAATCCTCACCACTAACACCAGTGAGGGGCATTCATATAGGGAAAGGATAATAAATACACACACAGTAAAGTACAATTTCCCTTAAGAGCACACAGAGATCACAGTCTGTCTGTGGCTGGTTTCTCCCTTTCTGTCCATGTTCCCAATAAGACCCCATTGGCACAACCATAGGGTCCAGATCTCCGCCTAGTGGGCAAGCTAAAACCTCCAGCACCCTCTCTGTCCAACCAGTGCTTCATGTCTCTACCCAAGTAGCTGACACACACACACACACACACACACTTTGAGATAAGAATTATATATAACCACACAGACACTCCTGGGGAAGACTGGCACAGGTTCTCCAGCTGTGCCACTTTTACCCAGTCTATATGGTAGAAATCACTGCCACCACCCAGGTAATATTTATCAGCTACTCAAAAGACCCTTATTAAAGGGGGTATAATTATTACTCTGCAATATTATTATCCAAATGGTAAGTGTGACTGAACAACAAAGCATATTTGGAGTGACTTGGTACAGTATCACTATATACATGCAATGTACTCTTAGAGCTTAAATTATCTCTACACAAAACAGCCACAGTTGAAATGTTTAAAATATTTAATAATAAATACTAAAAACACAAGACAATACTTCTTACTACACAGTGGCAGTCAAGAGTTCAGAGATCACAGGAAAATGCTTAAAAATAATACAGTAGAATAGCTCTGACATCAACACAGAAAAACACTTAGTCTAATCTTCCTAATTCATAGCTATTTTTAAAAGAAACACTAAAGTCTAAGATCCTACTTACGTATAGATACAGACAGTGCTGGTGATGTTGGATGTTCTCAAGGCAAATGCTATAATGCTCTCATTCTTTCTGTCCTTAAATTGATAACACAGTACCACTGATTCATTTCAGATTACATCATTTCTTTCTGGTTCCCAGGCTAACAGACTCTCAGAGGTTAATAGTCTCTTTGATCTTGCATCTGGTCAGGAACCAGAGCAATAAAATAAATTATACATGAAAATTCTAGCCATTAACTTTTTGACATCAAAGAATTGACTTATCGGCTTTGTTACAGCAGAGTGCACTGTTGTTATATTTTTGCAGTTCCACATCTAACAGCATTTTTTCCCATTTAACAGAACAAGCATGTGGCTTATATTAATATTTACAAATGACAGAATTATCTACAAAATTCTATCTGGCTAGGCTAGCAGTCTTTACCTATCTTCACAGGGGCAATCACATTCTACTCTAGTCCAGGCTTACATGCTAGGCAATGACAATCAAGTTCTACTATAGCTCATGCCTATGTGCTGGACACTGACAATCAGGTTTTACTGTAGCCCATGCTTATGTGATGGGCACAAAGAATCAGGCTCTACTTTAGCCCATGCTTATATGCCAGGCACTGACAATCAGGTTCTACTTAGCCCAGGTTTACATTCTAGGCACTGACAAATCAGGTTGTACTGTAGCTGATACTTATGTGCTATGCACTGATAAACAGGTTCTGCTGCAGCCCATTCTTATGTGCTAGGCACCGTCAATCAGGTTCTACTTTAATCAATGCTTATGTGTTAAGCACTGACAATCAGGTTCTACTGTATCCCAAATTTATGTGGTAGGCACCGATAATCTGGTTCTACTGTAGCCTTATATACTAGGCATGGGCAATTAGGTTCCACTGTATCTCAGCCGTATGCGCTGGGCACTAACAACCAGGTTCTACTGTAAACTAGGCTTATGTACTAGACACTGGAAATAAGGTTCTGCACACACTGGAAGTAAGGTTCTACCATAAATCAGGCGAATGTGCTAGTCAGTAGCAATCTGGTTCTACTGTAGCCCATGCTTATGTCCTAGGCATTGACAATTAGGTTCTACTGTATCCCAGGCATATGTGCTGGGCAGTGACAACCAGGTTCTGCTGTAGTCCAGGCTTAGGTGCTGGGTACTGACAAACAGGTTTTACTGTGACCCAATCGTATGTGCTGGGCACTGAAAAACAGGTTCTGCTGTAGCCCATGCTTATATGTTGGGCAATGACAATCAAGTTCTACTGTGGCCCATGCTTATGAGCTAGGCACTGGCATTCAGGCTCTACTATATCCCAGGTTTATGTACTAGGCATTGACAATCAGGTTGTGCTGTAGTCCATGCTCATGTGCTAGGCACTGGCAATCAGATTCTACTGTAGTCAAGGCTTATGTGCTAGGCACTGACAGTCAGGTCCTACTGTATCATGGGATTAGGTGCTGGCCATACCTCTCAACTGTACAGATTTTTGCAGAATGTCCACATTTTTGCTTCCTATGTTTGGTCCGTTTTTCATAAAATTTTGGTTTTCTGGCACTACAATATGGTAATCATTTGAAATGTCGGGACCCACTACAGCAAGTCCTAAAATGCAGAGACTTAATGGCTGAAAAAACAAACTTACATATAATGGTTTCCACAGATGTGCAGAAAATGTACTGGACACAATAAACTTGCCACAGGTGTGTGGGTACATGCGTGTGTGTGGTATTGAAGAACTACTGTGGCAGGGTTAGCCACCCAGCAGTGTGAACCTTTTCTCTAGTTAATTATCATTGTCAAATTTGTACCCTTACCTCATATGCAGAAATGGGAAACAAGAGTTGTCAATGGATGGATGGATGGATGCATTGATGGATAGAAATTAATTATCCATTTTTTAATTTGGTAATGAACCAAGGAAGGGTAAAAGTTTAATTTATGTGCTTGACTTGAGGAAAATGCTAGTAGAGGCAAGAGTTTTTAAGACTTTCTAAATTTTATTGGAGCTCCCAAGGTAAGGGCTTTTGGAGTGATCAGTATTTTGCTTTGGCTTGATTAGTTGTTAGCATGGTGTCTTTTTAGGGTCTGTGTACTTATTATAGTTGTCATAGCAGGAGGAGTTAGCTTTACATTCTGACCAGGACTGATCTCTATCTTTCATAAGTTGTCTGAATTTTTTTGGTTAACCAGGGCGAGGTTGAAGCTTGACATCAGAATTTTGTAAGGGGGTTGAGTCTATCTTGGATGGGAAATAACTTAGAAAAAGGTAGCAAATACAGAAACTGTGTCTGAACAGTTGCAAACAGAGGACAAGTCAAAGCACCTAAGTTCATCAAACAGGGTGTTAAAAGAATTGCGAGGGATAGTTCTGGTATGGACCATAGTTGATGGGTACTTCTTATATTTATAGGACAAGGATGCACATATGAGGCATTGGTCACTAGGGTGTTGGGAAGCATGTAGAGTAGGTGTGATTTTTCATGTAAATTAGTTGATGCTACATCCAGAAGAGGGAATTTGTAGGTACAGAGAATGGGCCTCATCCACTCAGACACCATATGAGTCAGGTATGCTGAAGCAATTCTGCTGAGCTTTGCCTTAAGGGTACCAAGCCAGTCTAGACTGAAATCACCTAACAATATCAATTTTGACCTTTGTTGTACCCAAGAATATTAAAGTAATTTCTAGCAAGGAAACAGAAGACTGTGGAAGAATGTTAACAGCTTCAATAAAAGCTTAACATGTCTCCAAAGTACAAATGTGGAAGACACAATTAGGATTTTCCATTAATGTAGAGCTGCTATTTGCTATTAGAATATGGAGACAGATTTTCATATTTTATTTTTTAACAGGATGTTGCTACCTCCTTGACAAAGACAGGGTCTAGTATCCATGACAATACTCCAGTTAGAGGTGAAATAAGCTGGAGTGTATGCAGAGTATTTTAACCATGATTCATATATATCAGTTTAGATGGATACTGATTAGACCAGATTCAAGCTGGGACCATTTATTATTAATGCTGGCAATGTTCATGTAGGCCATAGTGAGGCTTTTGAACAGATTAGGCTAGGTTGAAGTGGAAGAGAAAAAGGATATGGATTGGAATTTATATCTCCAGCCTGTAATATAGGTAGGGATGTAATAAGGATTAATATTTGTTGAATTATCTTGAGAGACACCTCAAGGTTTCAGTCTCTGGTACAATGGATTTTCCAAGCTGTTGTCATTCTCTCATTCCCATGACATGCAGATCAGTCTATTTATGGTTATCCCTATCTGGAGTTCACAGGCCTGTCAGCTAATACTTTGTCACCAGACAAACACTGTGCTTTACTGACAACAACAAGAAGCACTGTTTGACATCTGTTAGCTGTTAGTCTCTGTTAAACAGGGAATTGATAATACATTCTTGTGGAAGGTGACCTGCAGGGCTCACTATTGTCTTCACTGACTATTTCTCAGAACGAGGGCAGAGCTTACTCTTCTAACAATGGGCCAGAGGAAGGGGTACCCACAAGTCACCTAGAGGCTGGTGTAGTAACTGGGCATGGCTTTGTTGGGTTGACAGCTGGACCTGCACTGGCACCCTGGAGTATCTCTATGCCCAGCTGAAAGTCATACTGCTGGATGGCCCCATTCACTGAGCAGCCAGAAATAATGTCTGCATGTGATATCAGCCATGGAGATGGCTAACTTCTAGGTGTGTTACACTTTAGGGTGGTCAAGCAAGTCCTCCTTATCCCTACCTCTCCTCGATCATTGTGTTTCTCTTCCTTGAGTGCCACTTTCAATACACATTTGGTGTCTGGTCCACAGTATCACCAGTTGCCCCCATGTATGTCTGCACCTGTCTCTACTTTCATTCCATCTTTTGTGGCTGTTCATCCTCTGACAGTCTCTGCCTGCAGAACATGTTGCCTTGTCTACTCCTGCTACTTTCCCAATACCAGCCTTCATCTACACAAATGCTCCTTGCTACATCCCCTCTCTATTCTTTAAAAAAAAGGAAAATAGGTACCTTGTTGCAGTTTGAATATGCATGGCATGTGGTGCACAACATTCTTGTGACTCCTACTTCAGTCGTGAGGTCGCATGATATGAGCCATTAAAATTGTCTATAATCATTTGCTATGCAAGTCATGCTCTGGGATGCCAGTGTTATATTGGCTATCATTCATACATAATCAGCTGTGGCCCATGTCATGCTAATCCATCTGCATTATTTAGCACAGCACTGTGGTATAATAAATCTTTCTGAATACCTCCACCCCTGCTGTTAATTTTTAACTATAACTGCACTTGAAGCATATTTTTGCATTAATCATTGCATAGCCCCTAGAACTCTGATAAATGGTGGTTTGTTACACACATTCCATATGTCTGCCTTCCTTCATTTTATTTTTCTTTTTCTTGACTAACAATATATTGCATTTTCTGAGCTTTTTTTATTATGGAATGTTTTGCCATGAAGTGCTTGAATGCTATAAACAGATTGAGTGCATGTAACTTTTGCACTGTGTGCACCATTGTCTGTAATAACATGATAGAAAGAATGCATTTAAAGTATATAACTATTTATAATTAAGATGTAGCACTGAAAAAAAAAACATAATCAAGTCTTGATGAAGAAAATATTAATGACATTTATTTCCCAAAAAGCTAGAACTGCTTTGTTGCATTGCCTGAACTGTCTTAAGATTCCCTATTAATTGTAATTCTGAAATATATTCCTTTCTAGTAGCATTCCTCCTTTTTGACCTGAGAGTATAGCAAATATTTTTCAATGTCTAAGCAATAAAAGTCACAACATTGGTCTTTAAAAATCATACTAGTAGATTAATAAAGGGGAAGACATTTCTTACTTTTCAAAACAGAAAATTTTCAGGTATTATAATCCATAAAGTTAGTAATAAAGAATCTTTGTAAAGTTTGGTTTTGCTATATAGCAATATATTCTCTTTGAAACTGTCTACTATTATAAGGAAAATTAGTAAAGTTAGAAGGAGCAGGGCTAAATCTGAGGGCAAAGATCATAGTGATAAAATCATAGTAAGTAGCAGGTATGATGTAGAAAAGAAGGCCTAAACTATAAGCTATCAGCCTTCACACTGCACTCTGCCTTACCCTTAAGCCCAGAACCATAGCTTGCACGTGCCGTGCTTGCTGCTATTCCCCGACCTGTTACCTCTAATCAACTCGTCTAAGTTGAGGAGTGAAAAAAGGTCCATTTTCCATTCCTTGATTTTCACTGCTTCAGTTGTGAGGTCCATTCTCTCTGATCACTTCTCTAGGAACAAAAATAAATAAATAAATAAATAAAATGTAAGGTCCATTGTCCATCCGACATGTTTGATCTCTTGCTCCTCCTGCATATGACCAGTAGATATGCTTAGAATGTTGTTTAGTCAGACGTTTATTTCTGGGTCACAGCTAAAAAGATGGAAGATGGTTTGGCAGACTTTACAAGTTAATAAAAATTAAAAATACCTATACTACCTCTAATTCCTGCTTTAGTATTTGAGTATTTTTTCTGTACTGTACTGACATCACTGCTGCTGTTTGTAGTCTCTGTCTGTATCATTTCACATTTGTTTTTGTTCCATGACATGGAGCTGGTTGTGTAAAACAAATAATTGGTTATAATCAAGTAACCAATCTGATTACCAAATAAGTAAACAAAGTATGTGTTTTTCAGTAGTATTATAGGATAAAAAAGCTAACTGCTCTCTGATATACTCGTGTTTATGCCCCCCAGCACATGGTTTAGAATTAGTAGGAACTCTGCTTCTATTCAGTGTTACTTGTATTTAGTGGTATAAAAAGGTCCTAACCCTTTATTTAAACATTAGTGATAAATCTTTATTCATGTAAGATATTTGTCTACATAAAGAATAATGATGGATTTAAAATTATCCTTTTTCTAAAATCTACATTAATATATGACTGAAGTAATAAAGCCTCCATCTGTTGAAAAGAAAACACAAAGTCTGATACATGGATTGAGTCACAAAGAGCTGTTTTGCTATCATAGGAACCATAAATCTAATCTTCTGTTCCTCTTGACTGTAACTATATAATGAAATACATTTGGTTTCTATTAGAAATAATGCCCTGGATTTCATTTCAGATGTGTATCCTCCCTTGAAGTGCTCCTCAAATATACAAGTAAGAATAGTTGGAGGGCATAATGCCAGACCACAAGAAGCAAGTTGGATGGTCAGCATACGCTTCAGGTAAATAAAAAAATCATTTAGTCACTCTGGGGAATATTATAAAGCAGAGTACTTGCAGCAGAAAGGTTTATCTTGAGTGTGAATATGTAGAATTGAATCTCCAGTCATGTATTGTGTAAACATTCCCATTGCAAAGTATGCACATTGACATGTATAGTTTTTTTCTTTTTACCCAGCCTCTAATTTTGCCCTCTGCAGCTGACTAGTTTCTCTTGTGTAATTACTGACTGAATTTTGTGCTTTAAATACTTCTAAGGATCCATACAGAGAGATAAGATGTAACTGAGGTAATACAAAAGAATATCGAAACATTTGGATATGTTTCCAGCACGGGTACCCTATATGAACTATAGAATGAGGCAATTGTGGGTAAACTGCAGGTACTGAGAAGAGGACTTTTGGCAAACACTGAAGCAGACTTGATTTTTAATTATGCCCTGGATTAGGAATATGGTTCATTCATGTTACATGTTTAACAAAAAGCTAAACATTTAAGGATTTGGAGAAACTAAACAAAATATACAAATGAATCAATGCATAGGAATCATGAATAGAAAAACATTCTGACTACCCAGGTAATCATAAATAGATGTACAGGAATAGTCACTCTCAGTTACAAACCTGAGATGCACTTATGTAATTTGTTGTTTACATGTTATCATATGACTTGCACAAAAAATGCAGTAAATCCCTGACTGAAATGCTGAATGTTTATTATTTCTGGATTCAGTAATTTATTTGGACCGGATCTCAAAAGTGCTGTTTACTGTTAAGATTCTTTATAACATCAGTTGTTCATGCCATTACAGCTTTCTTTTGCAATTCCCCATACTTTCCCCTCCTCACAAGGTCATTTTCTGCAGGTTTCTGCTGGTGCACTCAGGAAAACATCTTTGAGGCTATGTTTGATTTGGGACTTTAGCTGGAATCAGCAAACTGAGTAATTCTAATCCTGTACTGCATAGAATCTATTGCATTCTTGATACACACCTTCACTCCTGTCAAATATAAGACAGCATCCCTCAGGACCAAGATAGAGGTTTAGTTATTTATCCATATAGTGTCTTAACCTTGGTTATCCATACATGAGGTATGCCCTTGGGCATCTATCCTTCTTGGTTGTGAATATAATCATCCAGCCTTCTTTGGACACAGCACTGGCCCAGCATTCATTTTTTGCTACAGCTGTGATCATCTCTCCCTGTTTTGCTATGTCATTGACCATCCATCCTTTTTGGGTATGCCATTGATGATCTGTCTTTCTTTATTGTAGTTCTAATGGACCAACTTTGATGTTGACTCTGGTTATCCATATTTCTTTTAGGATGGTTTTGGTTATCCACCTCCCTTGGATATATACCCATGCATCTTGCCTTTTATCAATTCTTCAACATACTGTACTAAACATCTGGCTTTTTAGTAAGTAGGCACTATGAATTATGTTTTTATCTGCTGGGCACATTTGAGAACATGATAAAATGGCACATTCTGCCTCATCTTCTACATGTCAGTTCTCTACATCCAGTACGAGTAAATGACAGCCAATAGCAAACTTCTCTGCAGGCTGTCATTTGTATTCTGGAATTCCATGATTAGTAGTTGTCATGTATCATCCAGTTTCATTAAGTCTGGATGGGAATTCGGGTTCCAATTTAGGGCAGACATTGCTGATGCTGTGTAAGGTGCATGCACTGTGTTTTGATATTCAAAATGAAAATCGTCTGACTTATACTACAGAGGTGACTGGTTGGACCTCAAAACTTACATAAACTTTCTTCTTCAATATTTAACTGATGTTGTAGCTAGCTGACCTTATCTGGATGGCAGAGAGTAAATGTGACATGTTTAATGTTCTGCTTTGTGAAAGTTTAAACTATCTCAGATGTAAACCCGGAATAACTCCATTTATGCAGGCTACATTTTGTGAATATTGTCTACAACACAGCATATGTTTTCTCTGATTAGGTGGAACCCTTGCAAATAACCTACACATATAGGATCTGTTTCAAAGGCAATTAGAAATATAGTATCCATCTTTCTTTATAGTTTGAATGAATACTATTTATTTGTTTGGTCATGCACTGGTTAGTTAATGTCCATTTGATCAAGCACAACAGGTCAGATGGGTTTCAGAGAAAGTGTTTTTTAACTTACCACTGAGCTTTGGAACTTGGAAATAATTATATTATTTTAGGAGATGGGGAGAGTACACACCTCCCTAACATGAGTCATGCATTACGCTTTGTTGACGTAAAAATATTCATTTGAAGCCTAATTAGCCTACCAAGAACAATCAAAAGGCTTTAACTAGCTACTTCTTAAATTATGGCACATATCTATGTCAATACATTGCCATGGCATTGACAGCTATTCCCAAGAGTGTAATAATGCTTGTGGTGAAACATTTTGCACCACTTTTATTAAAAGCTTCTGTTTGCTTGTCCATAGATGAATAATGTTAAAAACTATAAACTAGAGATATATTTCCTGAACTCTTCATATGTTTCTTAACAAGATGTTTTCTAGCTTTATAAATATTGCTCTAGAGCCAAACAGTAAAGTCCACTGACAAACAGATAGTGTTACTGTCTGAAAATGAGAAGTGCAAAGAGTGACGATTCTTGGGCTATTCATTTGCAGGGGATTTATATGCCAAGGAGAGAACTTTGGATTTCTGCTTTTTCTCTGGATAGAGGTATTCTTCACTGGTACAGTTTTTAACTTCTAAAGTACAGTTTCTAACTTGTAGAGTACAATAAGATAACCATAAAATGCCACTCAATCCAATGCTTTGTTAAGAAACTGTGACCAAATTAAGCCAGAAGGGTAATTAGTGCAAAGTAAAGGGGGTAAAAAAACATAGCCTTGAACTAAGTGGCAAGAGTGTTTTTTTTGTTTTGTTGTGTTTTTTTTTTTAACCTTCAGGATTAGTCAGTCTTTTCGGGCTTCAATAGTTACCACGGCGTGATACACATCTGATAGGTAAATTATGTTTGTTACTTCTGCATTTCCATATGATATAGGAGGCCAGTACATCAGAACATTTTGCTCTGCTATATTCAATAGCACAGGAATGTGCTTTCTGCAACATTACCCAGCACTGAAGGCATGCTGTTATCAATGATGGAACAACTTTTATTTGGCTAAACGTGGATTTTAAAGGCTGATAGTCTTATACTAATGTAAATCTATTTTCCCATGCAGTTAAGATTAGACTAAGAATTTCCTGTCAGTCTTGGCATAATTCAGTATAGTCACTGACAGCAATTTAGAAGCAGGTGGGTTTTTTTTTCTGTGCCATCTGGTAATGCGGGATACAAGGTATGCTCATTCTGTAAGGTGAAGCATCACATCAAATCACAGTCAAACTGGCACAGGAGTCAATGTGGTTGAACACCTCTTGAAATATAATAATTTCTTTGGTTGCCTTAAAAGTCTATTCACACCTTTCTATACATTTAGGTCTCTGTTCTGTAACATTCCATCCACTGCCTAAAGAACAGATATGGAACTGCTAAGATATTTGATTAAAACTCATAGTACTAGTTTAGCAGTTTTAGATACCATCAGAGCTGTGACATGTTTTGAAGCCTAAGAGAATTCAGCACATATGCATGTTGCTGGTTGATGTATGTAGCACATACTTGTTAGTCACTTGCCCACAGTTGGAAGAATCTTCTCTAAAGAAAACACACATCTTTGTTATCTTGAATCTTCTCCTTTGTCCTGTCTAAAGCACTGTGTGGATTTCCTTAAGTGATCTTTACCACTATTGCTTAACAGGTGGATAGTATCCATAAGCAACATGATGGCTCAATGGAAAGTTCTGTGTCTCACAATTCTGAGGTCTGGCATTCAAAACTGACTTTGAGTCTTCTCCTGTGTGCAGGTGTGTTTATCTTTTCTCTATATGCTTAGCTTTTTTTCAGGTCCATCAGTTTCCAGCTATCTTTTAAAAAACATGCTGGTTGACTATAATAAATTCTGTCTGTCACTCTCTCCGTTTACATGCAGACACACACAGACATATATATATATATATATATATATATATATATATATATATATATATATATATGTATGTACACACACACACACACACACACACACACACACAGGTGTAGTAGGTGTTTTAAAAATATCCGAAAACCCATTTGTCAATGTCGCAATTGCTGGCACAAAAATATTGAGAAAAAAAAAGTTGCAGGTGGGTAAGCACCCCTAGGATCCCCCCCCCAACACCTGCTAATTATATGTTTCAAATGCAAGAACGCACAACATTGGTAAAAGGGCATATTCCCTAAATACTGCAATGTAGCAATCTTGTGCAAATGTCAGTCACCTGTTTTGTTAATCATGCAGAAAGCTGATTTAAATAATTGCTTATATATATATATATATATATATATATATATATATATATATATATATATATATATATGTGTGTGTGTGTGTGTGTGTGTGTGTGTGAGTGTATGTAAAACTTTCCATAGAGCACTTTATCTGTCGTCTTCTCTGACAAACAAATGGTGCAGAGGTCATTCTGAAAAGGAGGTGTTTCTTTGGAACAACAACATTTCTTTTAATGGTTAAGAACCTCTTGGAAAAGTCTTCCATTTCATTTTGCAGTCGTACTTGTGCTAAGTCAGTCCCAGGAATTCAGAAAGGATTACTGTGCATGGTAAGCTCTACATGTGTGACCAACCCCTCCTTGTAACCTTTTCCAGTTCAGGGACAAGCCATCCACAGTGAGTTTACACTATCAGTAAAATCACCACAATGAGCCATCTCGATGGCCTTGCTAAATGATAATGAAGCATTCCTGGGGAGAGGCTAAAGTAAATTAGCCATGTGGTCTTACCCAGAAATGCCTGCAGAGACTTACACAGAGGGGAAATTCAAAGAATCACTTGGCTACATAAAATAGCATGGTTTGCTGGGCTAATGATCCCAGCCACAAACTGGCAATCACCCATTCAGCTGAATGGGAGAAACCATATTACAGGTAAGCTTAATGACTTTGATCAGACAGGTAGGGGTGGTGTATGTGAATATGTGGATATGTGTAGCAGTGTGTGTTCATGTCTTCTGGGATGTACGTGAACTATGATGACTGTGTGTGTGTGTGGGGGGGGGGGGGCTATGTATGAATTAATGAATGAATGTTTGCATGGGTGTTGTTAATGAATATGGAAGTCTTTTCCAAGAGTGGGCCACAAGTGGTAATTACTGTTGAAATTTGCATTTGCAGTAATTACTAGTGATTCAGAGACATGCAAATTTGCTGATAATGAGTCTTCTGCATTGTGGCTAAGCATGTCTCTAATTCTCTTTTTCTCTTTTGCATGCACTGTGCCTACCTGTTGTATAGTTTACATGCTACAATCTGTGTCCTTAAATCCCAGATAATGTTAATGAAATGTGCTCTCCCCAAAACTCTCAACTTCTTTGCTCATGAATTCTGGGAAAAGACAAAAGTAATAGGGGGAAGGCCCAAAATCAGGGACAATGTTTTAATATTTCTCTAATTCACCTAAGAAGCTAATAGAACAACAGGTTTGTCATCAACATTCTTCTTGGTGCAATGTATGTAACTCTATTGCCTGCCATTAATAAGCGGCCATAAAATTCACTGATTTACCAGAAAATCAAAACATGTATGAGGGGACAGAACAAGTATGAGGAACATTTTGTGAAAGCAGGGACAGTTGAGAGATTTATTGTTTTCCCTGTTAGCGATGTGAAACTGTCTTCCCTGTATGGTACTGGGTATTACTTAGTAAGAAGTATGGTGCTTATGGTAAGTATACATTTTTCACAAATATCTACATCTCCTGCCTTTCCTTTTTTTATTATTGACATTAGGGATATTGTCCACTTGCTTCATTGCACTCATTATCATAGAGTCTTTCCAACCCTTACAGCACTACCGTAAACATAAAAGAATATTATACTGCACAGGCTTTCCGAACCCATATGTAAGCACCCTGTTCTATGTCATTTTTGGCTTAATCCATTAGTTTCTTTGTTGTATCTGTCAACAGTCACAATTTTTTTGTTTTTTTTTTTCTTTTGGCTGTGCTCATTTTTATCATATACAAATGCCTTTTGGGGCTCTTGTCAAACAGCGACACCTTAATATCAGTTTAAATAAGTCTGATGCTTCCACTCTCTACTTGTCATTCGTCATCCTTTGGTTAGCACATACAAATCTAACATCTAAGTTTTTCTGTTGTAATTCACTGGTGTATTCTGTCTTCAGAGACAAAATCAGTGTATGAATATGTGTTCAGCTAAACTGCTGTTTATGTCAGTGAAACCTTTAGAAACAATTATAATATGCTCATTAGCAGATATTTTCACAATGCTATCCCTGTGCCAGTCTGCTTTTAATGTTAGCCTTGCCATCTTTGACGTGGCCCGTATCATTTTACAATTTTTGACACACTTGACCTAATTCCAAAAAGATGGTCTCAGTCTAAGTGACCACTTACAATGAGAGTTGGTGATTTGGAATCTGGCTCCTGCTGTAAGCCTGTTTATAGATAGGCTTTACACCCAAGTAAGTCACTTACACTAACAGCAAGTGTTTTGGAATCTGGCCCTTTAAGTGATTAAGTCACCACAGCCTGCTTTCACTTCATGCTGCTGCATCTGTTCATTGGTATCACACTGTGTACCAGTCACATTATATAACTCATCTACTTTCTATCAGCTGTGTTTATTAAAGTGTGCTATTTGTAAGTCTTCCACTCATACATTTTTAGATTTATACAATCACAAGTTATTGCTGGGCAGCTGAATGAATATGTTGTTTGCAACCTAACCAGTGTAACTCCCACTATCTGTTAACAACATTTCTATAAGGGATTATGTCACTAGACCTGGAGTAAACTCACAGTTAACCATCCATTTCTCTAGGTTGTTTTGAAGATGGTTAGGGAGCAACATCATTTAATATGAAGGTTAAGTCTGCTCCAGAGAAGAGTAGTTCTTTGGGAGAAGTATTAACCTCACCAGTAAGTTCTGTTTATTTTTTTCTTGAGGTTTGGGTCTCTTAAACATGCACTTGTGTTATGGATTTTGTGAATATGCATGAAGGTCATGTAAGACAGAGTCATTTAAGGTCATGTGTGCTAGACAGAGGTCACTCAGTAGGAGCCTGTACAAAAAGAAGAGAGAGAAAGACCTTTAAAGTGTTCTGCATAAGTTATAGAACTCAGGCTTTTGATTTTCTTAGTGAAGAAGCATTAGGGTCTTTCAAGTTGGATCATGTGTCTAGAGAGGTACATGCTGAATGGAATATTATATTCTGTTATGCACCTATTAAGGGAGGAATGGAGAAGAATGATAACATTTTGGACCTAGAAGACATGCCATTGAAAATCAGTTGGGATAGGTAGAAGGATGTCTTAATCACAGTAGATAAATGACGGGCAAAGGACAGTTCATTGACTACAAATGTGCCCAGGTCCCTGTATCATTTCTGAAGGCTACATCATTTATGTGGTAAGTGCATCTGTGTCCATGTTTTTCAAAGGATATGATTCTACAATTGTTAAATAATTCATTTTAGAACATGGGACTGGAACCATCTGTTTGCTTGTAATAGTACCTTTTTTAGGATCTGGGCATGCTCCAGAAATTTGATGATAGCTCTAGAGGTTCGTGGGTTCATAGGTATATATTAGACTAATTACCACCGGGGCTGTTTTAAGCCTAGCCATGCATCCCAAATCTCTGACAAATTCTTGTACCCTCGATAAGTGCTAGAAGGGGCCTGGGAAATGAACCATTCACAGGCTACCTGTGTCCATTAGAGACACAGGTGCCAAATCAGAGATAAATGTCCTGCTCCCCATGCAGTTGTCCATGTTACACTTGAACTGGGTTAGTGAGGAACTCTGCTTCACATGGATGTGGAGCCTTTTCCAGAGAATGTGTTGCCTCTGTGATACATACCTCTCTCTCCAGCAGGTCCTGTTTATATCACAGGCAATGTTAAAGTCTTTAGAACATGTAACTCCAGTGGCATTTGTTTTGTGGATATACAGGAGATCCATCAGAGTGGGATCCAACAATGCCTTGTATGCCAGGCATAGATCTCCCATCAACAGTCTATAGGAGGCACAATACAGGGATAGGGTTTTAAGGTGGTCTGTATAGGACATGTTAGTTGCACCCTGTATTCTAGTAATGAGGAACCTCTATGATGTTCCACTTCCTGGCTGTGCCTGGTTGCCTACATACCAAACGGGGGCATTGTACTCAATGATGAGTCTGATGAATGCCAAATGCAATAGAACACTGACCTCCTTGACCTAGATGCCATACATTTGTTTATAAGCTGCATGACATAGAATGAGTTCCTCAGTACTGTAAATATGTGATGGTCAAAGATTAAATTACTGCTTCATACTGACAAGGATGCACCCAAGCATATTGACAGGCCCCTTAGAGATATTGTTTTTTACATCAACAAAGCTTTTAGGACTTGATCTTTGGAGGGTGCAGACATGATGTTATGCAGGAAGTAAGGGACCTAACTTTGATTGGGTATTGTGTTAACTAGCATATATACAAAGTCCATAGTTTGGTCATAGAATTACATGATAAAGTATGTGTAAACACAAAAGTGCTAACCATTTAGTGAAGTAAAAGTTTTTTTTTTTTCTTATTTATGTATATGCCCCATGTTTGGTGAAGTCTAAATTTTTTTGCAGAAACAATACTGGTTTAATATACTTTACCATCACACCAAATCAGCAAAAGCCCATTTTTACACTTTTGAGTGTCTGCTCTTGACATGGAGTGCAGTTTGCAATCTATGTTATGTTATCTTGAGAATACTGCACACCACAGGTGATGCCCAAAGCAGTTGTTCTATACAATTCTTCTCCAATAGGCAGCATCAAGAGTTTATGCTGCTCACAACTCCATGGCTGGCTGAGTCTGATATGGAAACACCCATGTTTCTTGAGAGTGGGAAGAACCCAGCAGAGACACAGGAAGAACATGCAAGCTCTGCAAAGGCAATGTCCAGAGGTAACGGGAGATGAAAACCTTAACCATTTTGCCATTATGCCAACTGTGGTTGGAATGCAAAACTGAAGGTGCAT